>NW_026988577.1:0-190452 GCF_030222135.1 Aotus nancymaae | reverse complement strand
TCTTCCATATGCCGGTAATGGGCTGAAAACGCCTGTTTTGGGACTCTGCAGAGAAAGTGTTTGCAGACTGCTGAATCCACACACGGGTTTAACTCTGGATGTTGAGTGCACACATTGACAACCGTTCTGTTAGATAGCTGCGTTTTGGATTTAGAAGCAGATATTTCCCTGTGCTTACTGCTGTTTCTTCCATATACCGGTAATGGCCTGAAAACGCCTGTTTTGGGGACTCTGCAGAGAAAGTGTTTGCAGACTGCTGATTCCACACACGGGTTTAACTCTGGAAGTTGAGTTCACACATTGACAACCAATTCTGTTAGATAGCTGCGTTTTGGATTTAGAAGCAGATATTTCCCTGTGCTTACTGCTGTTTCTTCCTTATGCCGGTAATGGGCTGAAAACGCCTGTTTTGGGACTCTGCAGAGAAAGTGTTTGCAGACTGCTGAATCCACACACGGGTTTAACTCTGGAAGTTGAGTGCACACATTGACAACCGTTCTGTTAGATAGCTGCGTTTTGGATTTAGAAGCAGATATTTCCCTGTGCTGACTACTGTTTCTTCCATATGCCAGTAATGGGCTGAAACCGCCTGTTTTGGGACTCTGCAGAGAAAGTGTTTGCAGACTGCTGAATCCACACACGGGTTTAACTCTGGAAGTTCAGTGCACACATGACAGCCGTTCTGTTAGATAGCTGCGGTTTGGATTTAGAAGCCGATATTTCCCTGTGCTTACTGCTGTTTTCTTCCATATGCCGGTAATGGGCTGAAAACGCCTGTTTCGGGACTCTGCAGAGAAAGTGTTTGAAGACTGCTGAATCCACACACGGGTTTAACTCTGGAAGTTGAGTGCACACATTGACAACCGTTCTGTTAGATAGCTGCGTTTTGGATTTAGAAGCAGATGTTTCCCTGTGCTGACTGCTGTTTCTCCCATATGCCGGTAATGGGCTGAAAACGCCTGTTTTGGGACTCTGCAGAGAAAGTGTTTGCAGACTGCTGAATCCACACACGGGTTTTACTCTGGAAGTTGAGTGCACACATTGACAGCCGTTCTGTTAGATAGCTGCGTTTTGGATTTAGAAGCAGATATTCCCTGTGCTTACTGCTGTTTCTTCCATATACCGGTAATGGGCTGAAAACGCCTGTTTTGGGACTCTGCAGAGAAAGTGTTTGCAGACTGCTGAATCCACACACCGGGTTTAACTCTGGAAATTGAGTGCACACATTGACAGCCGTTCTGTTAGATAGCTGCGTTTTGGATTTAGAAGCAGATATTTCCCTGTGCTTACTGCTGTTTCTTCCATATACCGGTAATGGGCTGAAAACGCCTGTTTTGGGACTCTGCAGAGAAAGTGTTTGCAGACTGCTGAATCCACCACACCCGTTTAACTATGGAAGTTGAGTGAACACATTGACAACCGTTCTGTTAGATAGCTGCGTTTTGGATTTAGAAGCAGATATTTCCCTGTGCTTACTGCTGTTTCTTCCGTATGCCGGTAATGGGCTAAAACGCCTGTTTTGGGTCTCTGCAGAGAAAGTGTTTACAGACTGCTGAATCCACACACGGGTTTAACTCTGGAAGTTGAGTGCACACATTGACAACCGTTCTGTTAAATAGCTGTGTTTTGGATTTAGAAGCAGATATTTCCCTGTGCTTACTGCTGTTCTTCCGTATGCCGGTAATGGGCTGAAAACGCCTGTTTTGGGACTCTGCAAAGAAAGAGTTTCCAGACTGCTGAATCCACACACCGGTTTAACTCTGGAAGGTGAGTGCACACATTGACAACCGTTCTGTTAGATAGCTGCGTTTTGGATTTAGAAGCAGATATTTCCCTGTGCTGACTGCTGTTTCTTCCATATGCCGGTAATGGGCTGAAAACGCCTGTTTTGGGACTCTGCAGAGAAAGTGTTTGCAGACTGCTGAATCCACACACGGGTTTTACTCTGGAAGTTGAGTGCACCCATGACAACCGTTCTGTTAGATAGCTGCGTTTTAGATTTAGAAGCAGATATTTCCCTGTGCTTACTGCTGTTCTTCCATATGCCGGTAATGGGCTGAAAACGCCTGTTTTGGGACTCTGCAGAGAAAGTTTTTGCAAACTGCTGAATCCACACACGGGTTTAACTCTGGAAGTTGAGTGCACACATTGACAACCGTTCTGTTGGATAGCTGCGTTTTGGATTTAGAAGCAGATATTTCCCTGTGCTTACTGCTGTTTCTACCATATACCGGTATTGTGCTGAAAACACCAGTTTTGGGACTCTGCAGAGAAAGTGTTTGCAGACTGCTGAATCCACACACAGGTATAACTCTGGAAGTTGAGTGCACACATTGACAACCGTTCTATTAGATAGCTGCGTTTTGGATTTAGAAGCAGATATTTCCCTGTGCTTACTGCTGTTTCTTCCATATACCGGTATTGTGCTGAAAACACCAGTTTTGGAACTCTGCAGAGAAAGTGTTTGCAGACTGCTGAATCCACACACAGGTATAACTCTGGAAGTTGAGTGCACACATTGACAACCGTTCTGTTTGATAGCTGCGTTTTGGAATTAGAAGCAGATATTTCCCTGTGCTTACTGCTGTTTCTTCCATATGCCGGTAATGGGCTAAAACGCCTGTTTTGGGTCTCTGCAGAGAAAGTGTTTGCAGACTGCTGAATCCACACACGGGTTTAATTCTGGAAGTTGAGTGCACACATTGACAACCGTTCTGTTAGATAGCTGCGTTTTGGATTTAGAAGCAGATATTTCCCTGTGCTTACTGCTGTTTCTTCCGTATGCTGGTAATGGGCTGAAAACGCCTGTTTTGGGACTCTGCAAAGAAAGTGTTTCCAGACTGCTGAATCCACACACCGGTTTAACTCTGGAAGGTGAGTGCACACATTGACAACCGTTCTGTTAGATAGCTGCGTTTTGGATTTAGAAGCAGATATTTCCCTGTGCTGACTGCTGTTTCTTCCATATGCCGGTAATGGGCTGAAAACGCCTGTTTTGGGACTCTGCAGAGAAAGTGTTTGCAGACTGCTGAATCCACACACGGGTTTAACTCTAGATGTTGAGTGCACACATTGACAACCGTTCTGTTAGATAGCTGCGTTTTGGATTTAGAAGCAGATATTTCCCTGTGTTTACTGCTGTTTCTTCCGTATGCCGGTAATGGGCTGAAAACGCCTATTTTGGGACTCTGCAGAGAAAGTGTTTGCAGACTGCTGAATCCACACACGGGTTTAACTCTGGAAGTTGAGTGCACACATTGACAACCGTTCTGTTAGATAGCTGCGTTTTGGATTTAGAAGCAGATATTTCCCTGTGCTTACTGCTGTTTCTTCCTTATGCGGGTATTGTGCTGAAAACGCCAGTTTTGGGACACTGCAGAGAAAGTGTTTGCAGACTGCTGAATCCCACCACACGCGTTTAACTCTGGAAGTTGAGTGCACACATTGACAACCGTTCTGTTAGATAGCTGCGTTTTGGATTTACAAGCAGTTATTTCCCTGTGCTGACTGCTGTTTCTCCCGTTATGCCGGTAATGGGCTGAAAACGCCTGTTTTAGGACTCTGCAGAGAAAGTGTTTGCAGACTGCTGAATCCACACACGGGTTTTACTCTGGAAGTTGAGTGCACACATTGACAACCGTTCTGTTAGATAGCTGCGTTTTAGATTTAGAAGCAGATATTTCCCTGTGCTTACTGCTGTTTCTTCCATATGCCGGTAATGGGCTGAAAACGCCTGTTTTGGGACTCTGCAGAGAAGTTTTTGCAAACTGCTGAATCCACACACGGGTTTAACTCTGGAAGTTGAGTGCACACATTGACAACCGTTCTGTTGGATAGCGGCGTTTTGGATTTAGAAGCAGATATTTCCCTGTGCTTACTGCTGTTTCTACCATATACCGGTATTGTGCTGAAAACACCAGTTTTGGGACTCTGCAGAGAAAGTGTTTGCAGACTGCTGAATCCACACACAGGTATAACTCTGGAAGTTGAGTGCACACATTGACAACCGTTCTATTAGATAGCTGCGCTTTGGATTTAGAAGCAGATATTTCCCTGTGCTTACTGCTGTTTCTACCATATACCGGTATTGTGCTGAAAACACCAGTTTTGGGACTCTGCAGAGAAAGTGTTTGCAGACTGCTGAATCCACACACAGGTATAACTCTGGAAGTTGAGTGCACACATTGACAACCGTTCTGTTTGATAGCTGCGTTTTGGAATTAGAAGCAGATATTTCCCTGTGCTTACTGCTGTTTCTTCCATATGCCGGTAATGGGCTAAAACGCCTGTTTTGGGTCTCTGCAGAGAAAGTGTTTGCAGACTGCTGAATCCACACACGGGTTTAACTCTGGAAGTTGAGTGCACACATTGACAACCGTTCTGTTAGATAGCTGCGTTTTGGATTTAGAAGCAGATATTTCCCTGTGCTGACTGCTGTTTCTCCCATATGCCGGTAATGGGCTGAAAACGCCTGTTTTGGGACTCTGCAGAGAAAGTGTTTGCAGACTGCTGAATCCACACACGGGTTTTACTCTGGAAGTTGAGTGCACCCATTGACAACCGTTCTGTTAGATAGCTGCGTTTTAGATTTAGAAGCAGATATTTCCCTGTGCTTACTGCTGTTTCTTCCATATGCCGGTAATGGGCTGAAAACGCCTGTTTTGGGACTCTGCAGAGAAAGATTTTGCAAACTGCTGAATCCACACACGGGTTTAACTCTGGAAGTTGAGTGCACACATTGACAACCGTTCTGTTGGATAGCTGCGTTTTGGATTTAGAAGCAGATATTTCCCTGTGCTTACTGCTGTTTCTACCATATACCGGTATCGTGCTGAAAACACCAGTTTTGGGACTCTGCAGAGAAAGTGTTTGCAGACTGCTGAATCCACACACAGGTATAACTCTGGAAGTTGAGTGCACACATTGACAACCGTTCTGTTAGATAGCTGCGTTTTGGATTTAGAAGCAGATATTTCCCTGTGCTTACTGCTGTTTCTTCCGTATGCTGGTAATGGGCTGAAAACGCCTGTTTTGGGACTCTGCAAAGAAAGTGTTTCCAGACTGCTGAATCCACACACCGGTTTAACTCTGGAAGGTGAGTGCACACATTGACTACCGTTCTGTTAGATAGCTGCGTTTTGGATTTAGAAGCAGATATTTCCCTGTGCTGACTGCTGTTTCTCCCATATGCCGGTAATGGGCTGAAAACGCCTGTTTTGGGACTCTGCAGAGAAAGTTTTTGCAGACTGCTGAATCCACACACGGGTTTTACTCTGGAAGTTGAGTGCACCCATTGACAACCGTTCTGTTAGATAGCTGCGTTTTAGATTTAGAAGCAGATATTTCCCTGTGCTTACTGCTGTTTCTTCCATATGTCGGTAATGGGCTGAAAACGCCTGTTTTGGGACTCTGCAGAGAAAGTTTTTGCAAACTGCTGAATCCACACACGGGTTTAACTCTGGAAGTTGAGTGCACACATTGACAACCGTTCTGTTGGATAGCTGCGTTTTGGATTTAGAAGCAGATATTTCCCTGTGCTTACTGCTGTTTCTACCATATACCGGTATTGTGCTGAAAACACCAGTTTTGGGACTCTGCAGAGAAAGTGTTTGCAGACTGCTGAATCCACACACAGGTATAACTCTGGAAGTTGAGTGCACACATTGACAACCGTTCTATTAGATAGCTGCGTTTTGGATTTAGAAGCAGATATTTCCCTGTGCTTACTGCTGTTTCTTCCATATACCGGTATTGTGCTGAAAACACCAGTTTTGGGACTCTGCAGAGAAAGTGTTTGCAGACTGCTGAATCCACACACAGGTATAACTCTGGAAGTTGAGTGCACACATTGACAACCGTTCTGTTTGATAGCTGCGTTTTGGAATTAGAAGCAGATATTTCCCTGTGCTTACTGCTGTTTCTTCCATAAGCCGGTAATGGGCTAAAACGCCTGTTTTGGGTCTCTGCAGAGAAAGTGTTTGCAGACTGCTGAATCCACACACGGGTTTAACTCTGGAAGTTGAGTGCACACATTGACAACCGTTCTGTTAGATAGCTGCGTTTTGGATTTAGAAGCAGATATTTCCCTGTGCTTACTGCTGTTTCTTCCGTATGCCGGTAATGGGCTGAAAACGCCTGTTTTGGGACTCTGCAAAGAAAGTGTTTCCAGACTGCTGAATCCACACACCGGTTTAACTCTGGAAGGTGAGTGCACACATTGACAACCGTTCTGTTAGATAGCTGCGTTTTGGATTTAGAAGCAGATATTTCCCTGTGCTGACTGCTGTTTCTTCCATATGCCGGTAATGGGCTGAAAACGCCTGTTTTGGGACTCTGCAGAGAAAGTGTTTGCAGACTGCTGAATCCACACACGGGTTTAACTCTGGATGTTGAGTGCACACATTGACAACCGTTCTGTTAGATAGCTGCGTTTTGGATTTAGAAGCAGATATTTCCCTGTGCTTACTGCTGTTTCTTCCATATACCGGTAATGGCCTGAAAACGCCTGTTTTGGGACTCTGCAGAGAAAGTTTTTGCAGACTGCTGAATCCACACACGGGTTTAACTCTGGAAGTTGAGTTCACACATTGACAACCATTCTGTTAGATAGCTGCGTTTTGGATTTAGAAGCAGATATTTCCCTGTGCTTACTGCTGTTTCTTCCTTATGCCGGTAATGGGCTGAAAACGCCTGTTTTGGGACTCTGCAGAGAAAGGGTTTGCAGACTGCTGAATCCACACACGGGTTTAACTCTGGAAGTTGAGTGCACACATTGACAACCGTTCTGTTAGATAGCTGCGTTTTGGATTTAGAAGCAGATATTTCCCTGTGCTGACTACTGTTTCTTCCATATGCCAGTAATGGGCTGAAACCGCCTGTTTTGGGACTCTGCAGAGAAAGTGTTTGCAGACTGCTGAATCCACACACGGGTTTAACTCTGGAAGTTCAGTGCACACATTGACAGCCGTTCTGTTAGATAGCTGCGGTTTGGATTTAGAAGCAGATATTTCCCTGTGCTTACTGCTGTTTCTTCCATATGCCGGTAATGGGCTGAAAACGCCTGTTTCGGGACTCTGCAGAGAAAGTGTTTGAAGACTGCTGAATCCACACACGGGTTTAACTCTGGAAGTTGAGTGCACACATTGACAACCGTTCTGTTAGATAGCTGCGTTTTGGATTTAGAAGCAGATGTTTCCCTGTGCTGACTGCTGTTTCTCCCATATGCCGGTAATGGGCTGAAAACGCCTGTTTTGGGACTCTGCAGAGAAAGTGTTTGCAGACTGCTGAATCCACACACGGGTTTTACTCTGGAAGTTGAGTGCACACATTGACAGCCGTTCTGTTAGATAGCTGCGTTTTGGATTTAGAAGCAGATATTTCCCTGTGCTTACTGCTGTTTCTTCCATATACCGGTAATGGGCTGAAAACGCCTGTTTTGGGACTCTGCAGAGAAAGTGTTTGCAGACTGCTGAATCCACACACGGGTTTAACTCTGGAAATTGAGTGCACACATTGACAGCCGTTCTGTTAGATAGCTGCGTTTTGGATTTAGAAGCAGATATTTCCCTGTGCTTACTGCTGTTTCTTCCATATACCGGTAATGGGCTGAAAACGCCTGTTTTGGGACTCTGCAGAGAAAGTGTTTGCAGACTGCTGAATCCACACACCCGTTTAACTATGGAAGTTGAGTGCACACATTGACAACCGTTCTGTTAGATAGCTGCGTTTTGGATTTAGAAGCAGATATTTCCCTGTGCTTACTGCTGTTTCTTCCGTATGCCGGTAATGGGCTAAAACGCCTGTTTTGGGTCTCTGCAGAGAAAGTGTTTACAGACTGCTGAATCCACACACGGGTTTAACTCTGGAAGTTGAGTGCACACATTGACAACCGTTCTGTTAAATAGCTGTGTTTTGGATTTAGAAGCAGATATTTCCCTGTGCTTACTGCTGTTTCTTCCGTATGCCGGTAATGGGCTGAAAACGCCTGTTTTGGGACTCTGCAAAGAAAGAGTTTCCAGACTGCTGAATCCACACACCGGTTTAACTCTGGAAGGTGAGTGCACACATTGACAACCGTTCTGTTAGATAGCTGCGTTTTGGATTTAGAAGCAGATATTTCCCTGTGCTGACTGCTGTTTCTTCCATATGCCGGTAATGGGCTGAAAACGCCTGTTTTGGGACTCTGCAGAGAAAGTGTTTGCAGACTGCTGAATCCACACACGGGTTTAACTCTGGAAGTTGAGTGCACACATTGACAACCGTTCTGTTAGATAGCTGCGTTTTGGATTTAGAAGCAGATATTTCCCTGTGCTTACTGCTGTTTCTTCCATATGCCGGTAATGGGCTGAAAACGCCTGTTTTGGGAGTCTGCAGAGAAAGTGTTTGCAGACTGCTGAATCCACACACGGGTTTAACTCTGGAAGTTGAGTGCACACATTGACAACCGTTCTGTTAGATAGCTGCGTTTTGGATTAAGAAGCAGATATTTCCCTGTGCTGACAGCTGTTTCCTCCTTATGCCGGTAATGGGCTGAAAACGCCTGTTTTGGGACTCTGCAGAGAAAGTGTTTGCAGACTGCTGAATCCACACACGGGTTTAACTCTGGAAGTTGAGTGCACACATTGACAACCGTTCTGTTAGATAGCTGCCTTTTGGATTTAGAAGCAGATATTTCCCTGTGCTTACTGCTGTTTCTTCCTTATGCGGGTATTGTGCTAAAAACGCCAGTTTTGGGACACTGCAGAGAAAGTGTTTGAAGACTGCTGAATCCACACACGCGTTTAACTCCGGAAGTTGAGTGCACACATTGACAACCGTTCTGTTAGATAGCTGCGTTTTGGATTTAGAAGCAGATATTTCCCTGTGCTTACTGCTGTTTCTACCATACACCGGTATTGTGCTGAAAACACCAGTTTTGGGACTCTGCAGAGAAAGTGTTTGCAGACTGCTGAATCCACACACAGGTATAACTCTGGAAGTTGAGTGCACACATTGACAACCGTTCTGTTTGATAGCTGCGTTTTGGATTTAGAAGCAGATATTTCCCTGTGCTTACTGCTGTTTCTTCCATATGCCGGTAATGGGCTAAAACGCCTGTTTTGGGTCTCTGCAGAGAAAGTGTTTGCAGACTGCTGAATCCACACACGGGTTTAACTCTGGAAGTTGAGTGCACACATTGACAACCGTTCTGTTAGATAGCTGCGTTTTGGATTTAGAAGCAGATATTTCCCTGTGCTGACTGCTGTTTCTCCCATATGCCGGTAATGGGCTGAAAACGCCTGTTTTGGGACTCTGCAGAGAAAGTTTTTGCAGACTGCTGAATCCACACACGGGTTTTACTCTGGAAGTTGAGTGCACCCATTGACAACCGTTCTGTTAGATAGCTGCGTTTTAGATTTAGAAGCAGATATTTCCCTGTGCTTACTGCTGTTTCTTCCATATGTCGGTAATGGGCTGAAAACGCCTGTTTTGGGACTCTGCAGAGAAAGTTTTTGCAAACTGCTGAATCCACACACGGGTTTAACTCTGGAAGTTGAGTGCACACATTGACAACCGTTCTGTTGGATAGCTGCGTTTTGGATTTAGAAGCAGATATTTCCCTGTGCTTACTGCTGTTTCTACCATATACCGGTATTGTGCTGAAAACACCAGTTTTGGGACTCTGCAGAGAAAGTGTTTGCAGACTGCTGAATCCACACACAGGTATAACTCTGGAAGTTGAGTGCACACATTGACAACCGTTCTATTAGATAGCTGCGTTTTGGATTTAGAAGCAGATATTTCCCTGTGCTTACTGCTGTTTCTTCCATATACCGGTATTGTGCTGAAAACACCAGTTTTGGGACTCTGCAGAGAAAGTGTTTGCAGACTGCTGAATCCACACACAGGTATAACTCTGGAAGTTGAGTGCACACATTGACAACCGTTCTGTTTGATAGCTGCGTTTTGGAATTAGAAGCAGATATTTCCCTGTGCTTACTGCTGTTTCTTCCATAAGCCGGTAATGGGCTAAAACGCCTGTTTTGGGTCTCTGCAGAGAAAGTGTTTGCAGACTGCTGAATCCACAAACGGGTTTAACTCTGGAAGTTGAGTGCACACATTGACAACCGTTCTGTTAGATAGCTGCGTTTTGGATTTAGAAGCAGATATTTCCCTGTGCTTACTGCTGTTTCTTCCGTATGCCGGTAATGGGCTGAAAACGCCTGTTTTGGGACTCTGCAAAGAAAGTGTTTCCAGACTGCTGAATCCACACACCGGTTTAACTCTGGAAGGTGAGTGCACACATTGACAACCGTTCTGTTAGATAGCTGCGTTTTGGATTTAGAAGCAGATATTTCCCTGTGCTGACTGCTGTTTCTTCCATATGCCGGTAATGGGCTGAAAACGCCTGTTTTGGGACTCTGCAGAGAAAGTGTTTGCAGACTGCTGAATCCACACACGGGTTTAACTCTGGATGTTGAGTGCACACATTGACAACCGTTCTGTTAGATAGCTGCGTTTTGGATTTAGAAGCAGATATTTCCCTGTGCTTACTGCTGTTTCTTCCATATACCGGTAATGGCCTGAAAACGCCTGTTTTGGGACTCTGCAGAGAAAGTGTTTGCAGACTGCTGAATCCACACACGGGTTTAACTCTGGAAGTTGAGTTCACACATTGACAACCATTCTGTTAGATAGCTGCGTTTTGGATTTAGAAGCAGATATTTCCCTGTGCTTACTGCTGTTTCTTCCTTATGCCGGTAATGGGCTGAAAACGCCTGTTTTGGGACTCTGCAGAGAAAGGGTTTGCAGACTGCTGAATCCACACACGGGTTTAACTCTGGAAGTTGAGTGCACACATTGACAACCGTTCTGTTAGATAGCTGCGTTTTGGATTTAGAAGCAGATATTTCCCTGTGCTGACTACTGTTTCTTCCATATGCCAGTAATGGGCTGAAACCGCCTGTTTTGGGACTCTGCAGAGAAAGTGTTTGCAGACTGCTGAATCCACACACGGGTTTAACTCTGGAAGTTCAGTGCACACATTGACAGCCGTTCTGTTAGATAGCTGCGGTTTGGATTTAGAAGCAGATATTTCCCTGTGCTTACTGCTGTTTCTTCCATATGCCGGTAATGGGCTGAAAACGCCTGTTTCGGGACTCTGCAGAGAAAGTGTTTGAAGACTGCTGAATCCACACACGGGTTTAACTCTGGAAGTTGAGTGCACACATTGACAACCGTTCTGTTAGATAGCTGCGTTTTGGATTTAGAAGCAGATGTTTCCCTGTGCTGACTGCTGTTTCTCCCATATGCCGGTAATGGGCTGAAAACGCCTGTTTTGGGACTCTGCAGAGAAAGTGTTTGCAGACTGCTGAATCCACACACGGGTTTTACTCTGGAAGTTGAGTGCACACATTGACAGCCGTTCTGTTAGATAGCTGCGTTTTGGATTTAGAAGCAGATATTTCCCTGTGCTTACTGCTGTTTCTTCCATATACCGGTAATGGGCTGAAAACGCCTGTTTTGGGACTCTGCAGAGAAAGTGTTTGCAGACTGCTGAATCCACACACGGGTTTAACTCTGGAAATTGAGTGCACACATTGACAGCCGTTCTGTTAGATAGCTGCGTTTTGGATTTAGAAGCAGATATTTCCCTGTGCTTACTGCTGTTTCTTCCATATACCGGTAATGGGCTGAAAACGCCTGTTTTGGGACTCTGCAGAGAAAGTGTTTGCAGACTGCTGAATCCACACACCCGTTTAACTATGGAAGTTGAGTGCACACATTGACAACCGTTCTGTTAGATAGCTGCGTTTTGGATTTAGAAGCAGATATTTCCCTGTGCTTACTGCTGTTTCTTCCGTATGCCGGTAATGGGCTAAAACGCCTGTTTTGGGTCTCTGCAGAGAAAGTGTTTACAGACTGCTGAATCCACACACGGGTTTAACTCTGGAAGTTGAGTGCACACATTGACAACCGTTCTGTTAAATAGCTGTGTTTTGGATTTAGAAGCAGATATTTCCCTGTGCTTACTGCTGTTTCTTCCGTATGCCGGTAATGGGCTGAAAACGCCTGTTTTGGGACTCTGCAAAGAAAGAGTTTCCAGACTGCTGAATCCACACACCGGTTTAACTCTGGAAGGTGAGTGCACACATTGACAACCGTTCTGTTAGATAGCTGCGTTTTGGATTTAGAAGCAGATATTTCCCTGTGCTGACTGCTGTTTCTTCCATATGCCGGTAATGGGCTGAAAACGCCTGTTTTGGGACTCTGCAGAGAAAGTGTTTGCAGACTGCTGAATCCACACACGGGTTTAACTCTGGAAGTTGAGTGCACACATTGACAACCGTTCTGTTAGATAGCTGCGTTTTGGATTTAGAAGCAGATATTTCCCTGTGCTTACTGCTGTTTCTTCCATATGCCGGTAATGGGCTGAAAACGCCTGTTTTGGGAGTCTGCAGAGAAAGTGTTTGCAGACTGCTGAATCCACACACGTGTTTAACTCTGGAAGTTGAGTGCACACATTGACAACCGTTCTGTTAGATAGCTGCGTTTTGGATTAAGAAGCAGATATTTCCCTGTGCTGACAGCTGTTTCCTCCTTATGCCGGTAATGGGCTGAAAACGCCTGTTTTGGGACTCTGCAGAGAAAGTGTTTGCAGACTGCTGAATCCACACACGGGTTTAACTCTGGAAGTTGAGTGCACACATTGACAACCGTTCTGTTAGATAGCTGCCTTTTGGATTTAGAAGCAGATATTTCCCTGTGCTTACTGCTGTTTCTTCCTTATGCGGGTATTGTGCTAAAAACGCCAGTTTTGGGACACTGCAGAGAAAGTGTTTGAAGACTGCTGAATCCACACACGCGTTTAACTCCGGAAGTTGAGTGCACACATTGACAACCGTTCTGTTAGATAGCTGCGTTTTGGATTTAGAAGCAGATATTTCCCTGTGCTTACTGCTGTTTCTACCATACACCGGTATTGTGCTGAAAACACCAGTTTTGGGACTCTGCAGAGAAAGTGTTTGCAGACTGCTGAATCCACACACAGGTATAACTCTGGAAGTTGAGTGCACACATTGACAACCGTTCTGTTTGATAGCTGCGTTTTGGATTTAGAAGCAGATATTTCCCTGTGCTTACTGCTGTTTCTTCCATATGCCGGTAATGGGCTAAAACGCCTGTTTTGGGTCTCTGCAGAGAAAGTGTTTGCAGACTGCTGAATCCACACACGGGTTTAACTCTGGAAGTTGAGTGCACACATTGACAACCGTTCTGTTAGATAGCTGCGTTTTGGATTTAGAAGCAGATATTTCCCTGTGCTTACTGCTGTTTCTTCCGTATGCCGGTAATGGGCTGAAAACGCCTGTTTTGGGACTCTGCAAAGAAAGTGTTTCCAGACTGCTGAATCCACACACCGGTTTAACTCTGGAAGGTGAGTGCACACATTGACAACCGTTCTGTTAGATAGCTGCGTTTTGGATTTAGAAGCAGATATTTCCCTGTGCTGACTGCTGTTTCTTCCATATGCTGGTAATGGGCTGAAAACGCCTGTTTTGGGACTCTGCAGAGAAAGTGTTTGCAGACTGCTGAATCCACACACGGGTTTAACTCTGGAAGTTGAGTGCACACATTGACAACCGTTCTGTTAGATAGCTGCGTTTTAGATTTAGAAGCAGATATTTCCCTGTGCTTACTGCTGTTTCTTCCATATACCGGTAATGGCCTGAAAACGCCTGTTTTGGGACTCTGCAGAGAAAGTGTTTGCAGACTGCTGAATCCACACACGGGTTTAACTCTGGAAGTTGAGTTCACACATTGACAACCGTTCTGTTAGATAGCTGCGTTTTGGATTTAGAAGCAGATATTTCCCTGTGCTTACTGCTGTTTCTTCCTTATGCCGGTAATGGGCTGAAAACGCCTGTTTTGGGACTCTGCAGAGAAAGTGTTTGCAGACTGCTGAATCCACACACGGGTTTAACTCTGGAAGTTGAGTGCACACATTGACAACCGTTCTGTTAGATAGCTGCGTTTTGGATTTAGAAGCAGATATTTCCCTGTTCTGACTACTGTTTCTTCCATATGCCAGTAATGGGCTGAAAACGCCTGTTTTGGGACTCTGCAGAGAAAGTGTTTGCAGACTGCTGAATCCACACACGGGTTTAACTCTGGAAGTTCAGTGCACACATTGACAACCGTTCTGTTAGATAGCTGCGGTTTGGATTTAGAAGCAGATATTTCCCTGTGCTTACTGCTGTTTCTTCCATATGCCGGTAATGGGCTGAAAACGCCTGTTTCGGGACTCTGCAGAGAAAGTGTTTGAAGACTGCTGAATCCACACACGGGTTTAACTCTGGAAGTTGAGTGCACACATTGACAACCGTTCTGTTAGATAGCTGCGTTTTGGATTTAGAAGCAGATATTTCCCTGTGCTGACAGCTGTTTCCTCCATATGCCGGTAATGGGCTGAAAACGCCTGTTTTGGGACTCTGCAGAGAAAGTGTTTGCAGACTGCTGAATCCACACACGGGTTTAACTCTGGAAGTTGAGTGCACACATTGACAACCGTTCTGTTAGATAGCTGCGTTTTGGATTTAGAAGCAGATATTTCCCTGCGCTTACTGCTGTTTCTTCCTTATGCGGGTATTGTGCTGAAAACGCCAGTTTTGGGACACTGCAGAGAAAGTGTTTGCAGACTGCTGAATCCACACATGCGTTTAACTCTGGAAGTTGAGTGCACACATTGACAACCGTTCTGTTAGATAGCTGCGTTTTGGATTTAGAAGCAGATATTTCCCTGTGCTGACTGCTGTTTCTCAGATATGCCGGTAATGGGCTGAAAACGCCTGTTTTGGGACTCTGCAGAGAAAGTTTTTGCAAACTGCTGAATCCACACACGGGTTTAACTCTGGAAGTTGAGTGCACACATTGACAACCGTTCTGTTGGATAGCTGCGTTTTGGATTTAGAAGCAGATAATTCCCTGTGCTTACTGCTGTTTCTACCATATACCGGTATTGTGCTGAAAACACCAGTTTTGGGACTCTGCAGAGAAAGTGTTTGCAGACTGCTGAATCCACACACAGGTATAACTCTGGAAGTTGAGTGCACACATTGACAACCGTTCTATTAGATAGCTGCTCTTTGGATTTAGAAGCAGATATTTCCCTGTGCTTACTGCTGTTTCTACCATATACCGGTATTGTGCTGAAAACACCAGTTTTGGGACTCTGCAGAGAAAGTGTTTGCAGACTGCTGAATCCACACACAGGTATAACTCTGGAAGTTGAGTGCACACATTGACAACCGTTCTGTTTGATAGCTGCGTTTTGGAATTAGAAGCAGATATTTCCCTGTGCTTACCGCTGTTTCTTCCATATGCCGGTAATGGGCTAAAACGCCTGTTTTGGGTCTCTGCAGAGAAAGTGTTTGCAGACTGCTGAATCCACACACGGGTTTAACTCTGGAAGTTGAGTGCACACATTGACAACCGTTCTGTTAGATAGCTGCGTTTTGGATTTAGAAGCAGATATTTCCCTGTGCTGACTGCTGTTTCTCAGATATGCCGGTAATGGGCTGAAAACGCCTGTTTTGGGACTCTGCAGAGAAAGTGTTTGCAGACTGCTGAATCCACACACGTGTTTTACTCTGGAAGTTGAGTGCACCCATTGACAACCGTTCTGTTAGATAGCTGCGTTTTGGATTTAGAAGCAGATATTTCCCTGTGCTGACTGCTGTTTCTCCCATATGCCGGTAATGGGCTGAAAACGCCTGTTTTGGGACTCTGCAGAGAAAGTGTTTGCAGACTGCTGAATCCACACACGGGTTTAACTCTGGATGTTGAGTGCACACATTGACAACCGTTCTGTTAGATAGCTGCGTTTTGTATTTAGAAGCAGATATTTCCCTGTGCTTACTGCTGTTTCTTCCATATACCGGTAATGGCCTGAAAACGCCTGTTTTGGGACTCTGCAGAGAAAGTGTTTGCAGACTGCTGAATCCACACACGGGTTTAACTCTGGAAGTTGAGTTCACACATTGACAACCGTTCTGTTAGATAGCTGCGTTTTGGATTTAGAAGCAGATATTTCCCTGTGCTTACTGCTGTTTCTTCCTTATGCCGGTAATGGGCTGAAAACGCCTGTTTTGGGACTCTGCAGAGAAAGTGTTTGCAGACTGCTGAATCCACACACGGGTTTAACTCTGGAAGTTGAGTGCACACATTGACAACCGTTCTGTTAGATAGCTGCGTTTTGGATTTAGAAGCAGATATTTCCCTGTGCTGACTGCTGTTTCTCCCATATGCCGGTAATGGGCTGAAAACGCCTGTTTTGGGACTCTGCAGAGAAAGTGTTTGCAGACTGCTGAATCCACACACGGGTTTTACTCTGGAAGTTGAGTGCACACATTGACAGCCGTTCTGTTAGATAGCTGCGTTTTGGATTTAGAAGCAGATATTTCCCTGTGCTTACTGCTGTTTCTTCCATATACCGGTAATGGGCTGAAAACGCCTGTTTTGGGACTCTGCAGAGAAAGTGTTTGCAGACTGCTGAATCCACACACGGGTTTAACTCTGGAAGTTGAGTGCACACATTGACAGCCGTTCTGTTAGATAGCTGCGTTTTGGATTTAGAAGCAGATATTTCCCTTTGCTTACTGCTGTTTCTTCCATATACCGGTAATGGGCTGAAAACGCCTGTTTTGGGACTCTGCAGAGAAAGTGTTTGCAGACTGCTGAATCCACACACCCGTTTAACTATGGAAGTTGAGTGCACACATTGACAACCGTTCTGTTAGATAGCTGCGTTTTGGATTTAGAAGCAGATATTTCCCTGTGCTGACTGCTGTTTCTTCCATATGCCGGTAATGGGCTAAAACGCCTGTTTTGGGTCTCTGCAGAGAAAGTGTTTACAGACTGCTGAATCCACACACGGGTTTAACTCTGGAAGTTGAGTGCACACATTGACAACCGTTCTGTTAAATAGCTGTGTTTTGGATTTAGAAGCAGATATTTCCCTGTGCTTACTGCTGTTTCTTCCGTATGCCGGTAATGGGCTGAAAACGCCTGTTTTGGGACTCTGCAAAGAAAGAGTTTCCAGACTGCTGAATCCACACACCGGTTTAACTCTGGAAGGTGAGTGCACACATTGACAACCGTTCTGTTAGATAGCTGCGTTTTGGATTTAGAAGCAGATATTTCCCTGTGCTTACTGCTGTTTCTTCCATATGCCGGTAATGGGCTGAAAACGCCTGTTTTGGGACTCTGCAGAGAAAGTGTTTGCAGACTGCTGAATCCACATACGGGTTTAACTCTGGAAGTTGAGTGCACACATTGACAACCGTTCTGTTAGATAGCTGCGTTTTGGATTTAGAAGCAGATATTTCCCTGTGCTGACTGCTGTTTCTTCCATATGCCGGTAATGGGCTGAAAACGCCTGTTTTGGGACTCTGCAGAGAAAGTTTTTGCAAACTGCTGAATCCACACACGGGTTTAACTCTGGAAGTTGAGTGCACACATTGACAACCGTTCTGTTGGATAGCTGCGTTTTGGATTTAGAAGCAGATATTTCCCTGTGCTTACTGCTGTTTCTACCATATACCGGTATTGTGCTGAAAACACCAGTTTTGGGACTCTGCAGAGAAAGTGTTTGCAGACTGCTGAATCCACACACAGGTATAACTCTGGAAGTTGAGTGCACACATTGACAACCGTTCTATTAGATAGCTGCGCTTTGGATTTAGAAGCAGATATTTCCCTGTGCTTACTGCTGTTTCTACCATATACCGGTATTGTGCTGAAAACACCAGTTTTGGGACTCTGCAGAGAAAGTGTTTGCAGACTGCTGAATCCACACACAGGTATAACTCTGGAAGTTGAGTGCACACATTGACAACCGTTCTGTTTGATAGCTGCGTTTTGGATTTAGAAGCAGATATTTCCCTGTGCTTACTGCTGTTTCTTCCATATGCCGGTAATGGGCTAAAACGCCTGTTTTGGGTCTCTGCAGAGAAAGTGTTTGCAGACTGCTGAATCCACACACGGGTTTAACTCTGGAAGTTGAGTGCACACATTGACAACCGTTCTGTTAGATAGCTGCGTTTTGGATTTAGAAGCAGATATTTCCCTGTGCTTACTGCTGTTTCTTCCGTATGCCGGTAATGGGCTGAAAACGCCTGTTTTGGGACTCTGCAGAGAAAGTGTTTGCAGACTGCTGAATCCACACACGGGTTTAACTCTGGAAGTTGAGTGCACACATTGACAACCGTTCTGTTAGATAGCTGCGTTTTAGATTTAGAAGCATATATTTCCCTGTGCTTACTGCTGTTTCTTCCATATACCGGTAATGGCCTGAAAACGCCTGTTTTGGGACTCTGCAGAGAAAGTGTTTGCAGACTGCTGAATCCACACACGGGTTTAACTCTGGAAGTTGAGTTCACACATTGACAACCGTTCTGTTAGATAGCTGCGTTTTGGATTTAGAAGCAGATATTTCCCTGTGCTTACTGCTGTTTCTTCCTTATGCCGGTAATGGGCTGAAAACACCTGGTTTGGGACTCTGCAGAGAAAGTGTTTGCAGACTGCTGAATCCACACACGGGTTTAACTCTGGAAGTTGAGTGCACACATTGACAACCGTTCTGTTAGATAGCTGCGTTTTGGATTTAGAAGCAGATATTTCCCTGTGCTGACTACTGTTTCTTCCATATGCCAGTAATGGGCTGAAAACGCCTGTTTTGGGACTCTGCAGAGAAAGTGTTTGCAGACTGCTGAATCCACACACGGGTTTAACTCTGGAAGTTCAGTGCACACATTGAAAACCGTTCTGTTAGATAGCTGCGGTTTGGATTTAGAAGCAGATATTTCCCTGTGCTTACTGCTGTTTCTTCCATATGCCGGTAATGGGCTGAAAACGCCTGTTTCGGGACTCTGCAGAGAAAGTGTTTGAAGACTGCTGAATCCACACACGGGTTTAACTCTGGAAGTTGAGCGCACACATTGACAACCGTTCTGTTAGATAGCTGCGTTTTGGATTTAGAAGCAAATATTTCCCTGTGCTGACAGCTGTTTCCTCCATATGCCGGTAATGGGCTGAAAACGCCTGTTTTGGGACTCTGCAGAGAAAGTGTTTGCAGACTGCTGAATCCACACACGGGTTTTACTCTGGAAGTTGAGTGCACACATTGACAGCCGTTCTGTTAGATAGCTGCATTTTGGATTTAGAAGCAGATATTTCCCTGTGCTTACTGCTGTTTCTTCCATATACCGGTAATGGGCTGAAAACGCCTGTTTTGGGACTCTGCAGAGAAAGTGTTTGCAGACTGCTGAATCCACATACGGGTTTAACTCTGGAAGTTGAGTGCACACATTGACAGCCGTTCTGTTAGATAGCTGCGTTTTGGATTTAGAAGCAGATATTTCCCTGTGCTTACTGCTGTTTCTTCCATATACCGGTAATGGGCTGAAAACGCCTGTTTTGGGACTCTGCAGAGAAAGTGTTTGCAGACTGCTGAATCCACACACCCGTTTAACTATGGAAGTTGAGTGCACACATTGACAACCGTTCTGTTAGATAGCTGCGTTTTGGATTTAGAAGCAGATATTTCCCTGTGCTTACTGCTGTTTCTTCCATATGCCGGTAATGGGCTAAAACGCCTGTTTTGGGTCTCTGCAGAGAAAGTGTTTACAGACTGCTGAATCCACACACGGGTTTAACTCTGGAAGTTGAGTGCACACATTGACAACCGTTCTGTTAAATAGCTGTGTTTTGGATTTAGAAGCAGATATTTCCCTGTGCTTACTGCTGTTTCTTCCGTATGCCGGTAATGGGCTGAAAACGCCTGTTTTGGGACTCTGTAAAGAAAGAGTTTCCAGACTGCTGAATCCACACACCGGTTTAACTCTGGAAGGTGAGTGCACACATTGACAACCGTTCTGTTAGATAGCTGCGTTTTGGATTTAGAAGCAGATATTTCCCTGTGCTTACTGCTGTTTCTTCCATATGCCGGTAATGGGCTGAAAACGCCTGTTTTGGGACTCTGCAGAGAAAGTGTTTGCAGACTGCTGAATCCACATACGGGTTTTACTCTGGAAGTTGAGTGCACACATTGACAACCGTTCTGTTAGATAGCTGCGTTTTGGATTTAGAAGCAGATATTTCCCTGTGCTGACTGCTGTTTCTTCCATATGCCGGTAATGGGCTGAAAACGCCTGTTTTGGGACTCTGCAGAGAAAGTTTTTGCAAACTGCTGAATCCACACACGGGTTTAACTCTGGAAGTTGAGTGCACACATTGACAACCGTTCTGTTGGATAGCTGCGTTTTGGATTTAGAAGCAGATATTTCCCTGTGCTTACTGCTGTTTCTACCATATACCGGTATTGTGTTGAAAACACCAGTTTTGGGACTCTGCAGAGAAAGTGTTTGCAGACTGCTGAATCCACACACAGGTATAACTCTGGAAGTTGAGTGCACACATTGACAACCGTTCTATTAGATAGCTGCGCTTTGGATTTAGAAGCAGATATTTCCCTGTGCTTACTGCTGTTTCTACCATATACCGGTATTGTGCTGAAAACACCAGTTTTGGGACTCTGCAGAGAAAGTGTTTGCAGACTGCTGAATCCACACACAGGTATAACTCTGGAAGTTGAGTGCACACATTGACAACCGTTCTGTTTGATAGCTGCGTTTTGGATTTAGAAGCAGATATTTCCCTGTGCTTACTGCTGTTTCTTCCATATGCCGGTAATGGGCTAAAACGCCTGTTTTGGGTCTCTGCAGAGAAAGTGTTTGCAGACTGCTGAATCCACACACGGGTTTAACTCTGGAAGTTGAGTGCACACATTGACAACCGTTCTGTTAGATAGCTGCGTTTTGGATTTAGAAGCAGATATTTCCCT
Organism: Aotus nancymaae; assembly: GCF_030222135.1. Classification (NCBI taxonomy): domain Eukaryota; kingdom Metazoa; phylum Chordata; class Mammalia; order Primates; family Aotidae; genus Aotus; species Aotus nancymaae. Next base: position 169,574 of record NW_026988577.1, on the reverse strand, counting down.
GTGCTTACTGCTGTTTCTTCCGTATGCCGGTAATGGGCTGAAAACGCCTGTTTTGGGACTCTGCAAAGAAAGTGTTTCCAGACTGCTGAATCCACACACCGGTTTAACTCTGGAAGGTGAGTGCACACATTGACAACCGTTCTGTTAGATAGCTGCGTTTTGGATTTAGAAGCAGATATTTCCCTGTGCTGACTGCTGTTTCTTCCATATGCCGGTAATGGGCTGAAAACGCCTGTTTTGGGACTCTGCAGAGAAAGTGTTTGCAGACTGCTGAATCCACACACGGGTTTAACTCTGGAAGTTGAGTGCACACATTGACAACCGTTCTGTTAGATAGCTGCGTTTTAGATTTAGAAGCAGATATTTCCCTGTGCTTACTGCTGTTTCTTCCATATACCGGTAATGGCCTGAAAACGCCTGTTTTGGGACTCTGCAGAGAAAGTGTTTGCAGACTGCTGAATCCACACACGGGTTTAACTCTGGAAGTTGAGTTCACACATTGACAACCGTTCTGTTAGATAGCTGCGTTTTGGATTTAGAAGCAGATATTTCCCTGTGCTTACTGCTGTTTCTTCCTTATGCCGGTAATGGGCTGAAAACGCCTGTTTTGGGACTCTGCAGAGAAAGTGTTTGCAGACTGCTGAATCCACACACGGGTTTAACTCTGGAAGTTGAGTGCACACATTGACAACCGTTCTGTTAGATAGCTGCGTTTTGGATTTAGAAGCAGATATTTCCCTGTGCTGACTACTGTTTCTTCCATATGCCAGTAATGGGCTGAAAACGCCTGTTTTGGGACTCTGCAGAGAAAGTGTTTGCAGACTGCTGAATCCACACACGGGTTTAACTCTGGAAGTTCAGTGCACACATTGACAACCGTTCTGTTAGATAGCTGCGGTTTGGATTTAGAAGCAGATATTTCCCTGTGCTTACTGCTGTTTCTTCCATATGCCGGTAATGGGCTGAAAACGCCTGTTTCGGGACTCTGCAGAGAAAGTGTTTGAAGACTGCTGAATCCACACACGGGTTTAACTCTGGAAGTTGAGTGCACACATTGACAACCGTTCTGTTAGATAGCTGCGTTTTGGATTTAGAAGCAAATATTTCCCTGTGCTGACAGCTGTTTCCTCCATATGCCGGTAATGGGCTGAAAACGCCTGTTTTGGGACTCTGCAGAGAAAGTGTTTGCAGACTGCTGAATCCACACACGGGTTTTACTCTGGAAGTTGAGTGCACACATTGACAGCCGTTCTGTTAGATAGCTGCATTTTGGATTTAGAAGCAGATATTTCCCTGTGCTTACTGCTGTTTCTTCCATATACCGGTAATGGGCTGAAAACGCCTGTTTTGGGACTCTGCAGAGAAAGTGTTTGCAGACTGCTGAATCCACACACGGGTTTAACTCTGGAAGTTGAGTGCACACATTGACAGCCGTTCTGTTAGATAGCTGCGTTTTGGATTTAGAAGCAGATATTTCCCTGTGCTTACTGCTGTTTCTTCCATATACCGGTAATGGGCTGAAAACGCCTGTTTTGGGACTCTGCAGAGAAAGTGTTTGCAGACTGCTGAATCCACACACCCGTTTAACTATGGAAGTTGAGTGCACACATTGACAACCGTTCTGTTAGATAGCTGCGTTTTGGATTTAGAAGCAGATATTTCCCTGTGCTTACTGCTGTTTCTTCCATATGCCGGTAATGGGCTAAAACGCCTGTTTTGGGTCTCTGCAGAGAAAGTGTTTACAGACTGCTGAATCCACACACGGGTTTAACTCTGGAAGTTGAGTGCACACATTGACAACCGTTCTGTTAAATAGCTGTGTTTTGGATTTAGAAGCAGATATTTCCCTGTGCTTACTGCTGTTTCTTCCGTATGCCGGTAATGGGCTGAAAACGCCTGTTTTGGGACTCTGTAAAGAAAGAGTTTCCAGACTGCTGAATCCACACACCGGTTTAACTCTGGAAGGTGAGTGCACACATTGACAACCGTTCTGTTAGATAGCTGCGTTTTGGATTTAGAAGCAGATATTTCCCTGTGCTTACTGCTGTTTCTTCCATATGCCGGTAATGGGCTGAAAACGCCTGTTTTGGGACTCTGCAGAGAAAGTGTTTGCAGACTGCTGAATCCACATACGGGTTTTACTCTGGAAGTTGAGTGCACACATTGACAACCGTTCTGTTAGATAGCTGCGTTTTGGATTTAGAAGCAGATATTTCCCTGTGCTGACTGCTGTTTCTTCCATATGCCGGTAATGGGCTGAAAACGCCTGTTTTGGGACTCTGCAGAGAAAGGTTTTGCAAACTGCTGAATCCACACACGGGTTTAACTCTGGAAGTTGAGTGCACACATTGACAACCGTTCTGTTGGATAGCTGCGTTTTGGATTTAGAAGCAGATATTTCCCTGTGCTTACTGCTGTTTCTACCATATACCGGTATTGTGTTGAAAACACCAGTTTTGGGACTCTGCAGAGAAAGTGTTTGCAGACTGCTGAATCCACACACAGGTATAACTCTGGAAGTTGAGTGCACACATTGACAACCGTTCTATTAGATAGCTGCGCTTTGGATTTAGAAGCAGATATTTCCCTGTGCTTACTGCTGTTTCTACCATATACCGGTATTGTGCTGAAAACACCAGTTTTGGGACTCTGCAGAGAAAGTGTTTGCAGACTGCTGAATCCACACACAGGTATAACTCTGGAAGTTGAGTGCACACATTGACAACCGTTCTGTTTGATAGCTGCGTTTTGGATTTAGAAGCAGATATTTCCCTGTGCTTACTGCTGTTTCTTCCATATGCCGGTAATGGGCTAAAACGCCTGTTTTGGGTCTCTGCAGAGAAAGTGTTTGCAGACTGCTGAATCCACACACGGGTTTAACTCTGGAAGTTGAGTGCACACATTGACAACCGTTCTGTTAGATAGCTGCGTTTTGGATTTAGAAGCAGATATTTCCCTGTGCTTACTGCTGTTTCTTCCGTATGCCGGTAATGGGCTGAAAACGCCTGTTTTGGGACTCTGCAAAGAAAGTGTTTCCAGACTGCTGAATCCACACACCGGTTTAACTCTGGAAGGTGAGTGCACACATTGACAACCGTTCTGTTAGATAGCTGCGTTTTGGATTTAGAAGCAGATATTTCCCTGTGCTGACTGCTGTTTCTTCCATATGCCGGTAATGGGCTGAAAACGCCTGTTTTGGGACTCTGCAGAGAAAGTGTTTGCAGACTGCTGAATCCACACACGGGTTTAACTCTGGAAGTTGAGTGCACACATTGACAACCGTTCTGTTAGATAGCTGCGTTTTAGATTTAGAAGCAGATATTTCCCTGTGCTTACTGCTGTTTCTTCCATATACCGGTAATGGCCTGAAAACGCCTGTTTTGGGACTCTGCAGAGAAAGTGTTTGCAGACTGCTGAATCCACACACGGGTTTAACTCTGGAAGTTGAGTTCACACATTGACAACCGTTCTGTTAGATAGCTGCGTTTTGGATTTAGAAGCAGATATTTCCCTGTGCTTACTGCTGTTTCTTCCTTATGCCGGTAATGGGCTGAAAACGCCTGTTTTGGGACTCTGCAGAGAAAGTGTTTGCAGACTGCTGAATCCACACACGGGTTTAACTCTGGAAGTTGAGTGCACACATTGACAACCGTTCTGTTAGATAGCTGCGTTTTGGATTTAGAAGCAGATATTTCCCTGTGCTGACTACTGTTTCTTCCATATGCCAGTAATGGGCTGAAAACGCCTGTTTTGGGACTCTGCAGAGAAAGTGTTTGCAGACTGCTGAATCCACACACGGGTTTAACTCTGGAAGTTCAGTGCACACATTGACAACCGTTCTGTTAGATAGCTGCGGTTTGGATTTAGAAGCAGATATTTCCCTGTGCTTACTGCTGTTTCTTCCATATGCCGGTAATGGGCTGAAAACGCCTGTTTCGGGACTCTGCAGAGAAAGTGTTTGAAGACTGCTGAATCCACACACGGGTTTAACTCTGGAAGTTGAGTGCACACATTGACAACCGTTCTGTTAGATAGCTGCGTTTTGGATTTAGAAGCAAATATTTCCCTGTGCTGACAGCTGTTTCCTCCATATGCCGGTAATGGGCTGAAAACGCCTGTTTTGGGACTCTGCAGAGAAAGTGTTTGCAGACTGCTGAATCCACACACGGGTTTTACTCTGGAAGTTGAGTGCACACATTGACAGCCGTTCTGTTAGATAGCTGCATTTTGGATTTAGAAGCAGATATTTCCCTGTGCTTACTGCTGTTTCTTCCATATACCGGTAATGGGCTGAAAACGCCTGTTTTGGGACTCTGCAGAGAAAGTGTTTGCAGACTGCTGAATCCACACACGGGTTTAACTCTGGAAGTTGAGTGCACACATTGACAGCCGTTCTGTTAGATAGCTGCGTTTTGGATTTAGAAGCAGATATTTCCCTGTGCTTACTGCTGTTTCTTCCATATACCGGTAATGGGCTGAAAACGCCTGTTTTGGGACTCTGCAGAGAAAGTGTTTGCAGACTGCTGAATCCACACACCCGTTTAACTATGGAAGTTGAGTGCACACATTGACAACCGTTCTGTTAGATAGCTGCGTTTTGGATTTAGAAGCAGATATTTCCCTGTGCTTACTGCTGTTTCTTCCATATGCCGGTAATGGGCTAAAACGCCTGTTTTGGGTCTCTGCAGAGAAAGTGTTTACAGACTGCTGAATCCACACACGGGTTTAACTCTGGAAGTTGAGTGCACACATTGACAACCGTTCTGTTAAATAGCTGTGTTTTGGATTTAGAAGCAGATATTTCCCTGTGCTTACTGCTGTTTCTTCCGTATGCCGGTAATGGGCTGAAAACGCCTGTTTTGGGACTCTGCAAAGAAAGAGTTTCCAGACTGCTGAATCCACACACCGGTTTAACTCTGGAAGGTGAGTGCACACATTGACAACCGTTCTGTTAGATAGCTGCGTTTTGGATTTAGAAGCAGATATTTCCCTGTGCTTACTGCTGTTTCTTCCATATGCCGGTAATGGGCTGAAAACGCCTGTTTTGGGACTCTGCAGAGAAAGTGTTTGCAGACTGCTGAATCCACATACGGGTTTAACTCTGGAAGTTGAGTGCACACATTGACAACCGTTCTGTTAGATAGCTGCGTTTTGGATTTAGAAGCAGATATTTCCCTGTGCTGACTGCTGTTTCTTCCATATGCCGGTAATGGGCTGAAAACGCCTGTTTTGGGACTCTGCAGAGAAAGTTTTTGCAAACTGCTGAATCCACACCCGGGTTTAACTCTGGAAGTTGAGTGCACACATTGACAACCGTTCTGTTGGATAGCTGCGTTTTGGATTTAGAAGCAGATATTTCCCTGTGCTTACTGCTGTTTCTACCATATACCGGTATTGTGCTGAAAACACCAGTTTTGGGACTCTGCAGAGAAAGTGTTTGCAGACTGCTGAATCCACACACAGGTATAACTCTGGAAGTTGAGTGCACACATTGACAACCGTTCTATTAGATAGCTGCGCTTTGGATTTAGAAGCAGATATTTCCCTGTGCTTACTGCTGTTTCTACCATATACCGGTATTGTGCTGAAAACACCAGTTTTGGGACTCTGCAGAGAAAGTGTTTGCAGACTGCTGAATCCACACACAGGTATAACTCTGGAAGTTGAGTGCACACATTGACAACCGTTCTGTTTGATAGCTGCGTTTTGGATTTAGAAGCAGATATTTCCCTGTGCTTACTGCTCTTTCTTCCATATGCCGGTAATGGGCTAAAACGCCTGTTTTGGGTCTCTGCAGAGAAAGTGTTTGCAGACTGCTGAATCCACACACGGGTTTAACTCTGGAAGTTGAGTGCACACATTGACAACCGTTCTGTTAGATAGCTGCGTTTTGGATTTAGAAGCAGATATTTCCCTGTGCTTACTGCTGTTTCTTCCGTATGCCGGTAATGGGCTGAAAACGCCTGTTTTGGGACTCTGCAAAGAAAGTGTTTCCAGACTGCTGAATCCACACACCGGTTTAACTCTGGAAGGTGAGTGCACACATTGACAACCGTTCTGTTAGATAGCTGCGTTTTGGATTTAGAAGCAGATATTTCCCTGTGCTTACTGCTGTTTCTTCCATATACCGGTAATGGGCTGAAAACGCCTGTTTTGGGACTCTGCAGAGAAAGTGTTTGCAGACTGCTGAATCCACACACCCGTTTAACTATGGAAGTTGAGTGCACACATTGACAACCGTTCTGTTAGATAGCTGCGTTTTGGATTTAGAAGCAGATATTTCCCTGTGCTTACTGCTGTTTCTTCCATATGCCGGTAATGGGCTAAAACGCCTGTTTTGGGTCTCTGCAGAGAAAGTGTTTACAGACTGCTGAATCCACACACGGGTTTAACTCTGGAAGTTGAGTGCACACATTGACAACCGTTCTGTTAAATAGCTGTGTTTTGGATTTAGAAGCAGATATTTCCCTGTGCTTACTGCTGTTTCTTCCGTATGCCGGTAATGGGCTGAAAACGCCTGTTTTGGGACTCTGCAAAGAAAGAGTTTCCAGACTGCTGAATCCACACACCGGTTTAACTCTGGAAGGTGAGTGCACACATTGACAACCGTTCTGTTAGATAGCTGCGTTTTGGATTTAGAAGCAGATATTTCCCTGTCCTTACTGCTGTTTCTTCCATATGCCGGTAATGGGCTGAAAACGCCTGTTTTGGGACTCTGCAGAGAAAGTGTTTGCAGACTGCTGAATCCACATACGGGTTTAACTCTGGAAGTTGAGTGCACACATTGACAACCGTTCTGTTAGATAGCTGCGTTTTGGATTTAGAAGCAGATATTTCCCTGTGCTGACTGCTGTTTCTTCCATATGCCGGTAATGGGCTGAAAACGCCTGTTTTGGGACTCTGCAGAGAAAGTTTTTGCAAACTGCTGAATACACACACGGGTTTAACTCTGGAAGTTGAGTGCACACATTGACAACCGTTCTGTTGGATAGCTGCGTTTTGGGTTTAGAAGCAGATATTTCCCTGTGCTTACTGCTGTTTCTACCATATACCGGTATTGTGCTGAAAACACCAGTTTTGGGACTCTGCAGAGAAAGTGTTTTTAGACTGCTGAATCCACACACAGGTATAACTCTGGAAGTTGAGTGCACACATTGACAACCGTTCTATTAGATAGCTGCGCTTTGGATTTAGAAGCAGATATTTCCCTGTGCTTACTGCTGTTTCTACCATATACCGGTATTGTGCTGAAAACACCAGTTTTGGGACTCTGCAGAGAAAGTGTTTGCAGACTGCTGAATCCACACACAGGTATAACTCTGGAAGTTGAGTGCACACATTGACAACCGTTCTGTTTGATAGCTGCGTTTTGGATTTAGAAGCAGATATTTCCCTGTGCTTACTGCTGTTTCTTCCATATGCCGGTAATGGGCTAAAACGCCTGTTTTGGGTCTCTGCAGAGAAAGTGTTTGCAGACTGCTGAATCCACACACGGGTTTAACTCTGGAAGTTGAGTGCACACATTGACAACCGTTCTGTTAGATAGCTGCGTTTTGGATTTAGAAGCAGATATTTCCCTGTGCTTACTGCTGTTTCTTCCGTATGCCGGTAATGGGCTGAAAACGCCTGTTTTGGGACTCTGCAAAGAAAGTGTTTCCAGACTGCTGAATCCACACACCGGTTTAACTCTGGAAGGTGAGTGCACACATTGACAACCGTTCTGTTAGATAGCTGCGTTTTGGATTTAGAAGCAGATATTTCCCTGTGCTGACTGCTGTTTCTTCCATATGCCGGTAATGGGCTGAAAACGCCTGTTTTGGGACTCTGCAGAGAAAGTGTTTGCAGACTGCTGAATCCACACACGGGTTTAACTCTGGAAGTTGAGTGCACACATTGACAACCGTTCTGTTAGATAGCTGCGTTTTAGATTTAGAAGCAGATATTTCCCTGTGCTTACTGCTGTTTCTTCCATATACCGGTAATGGCCTGAAAACGCCTGTTTTGGGACTCTGCAGAGAAAGTGTTTGCAGACTGCTGAATCCACACACGGGTTTAACTCTGGAAGTTGAGTTCACACATTGACAACCGTTCTGTTAGATAGCTGCGTTTTGGATTTAGAAGCAGATATTTCCCTGTGCTTACTGCTGTTTCTTCCTTATGCCGGTAATGGGCTGAAAACGCCTGTTTTGGGACTCTGCAGAGAAAGTGTTTGCAGACTGCTGAATCCACACACGGGTTTAACTCTGGAAGTTGAGTGCACACATTGACAACCGTTCTGTTAGATAGCTGCGTTTTGGATTTAGAAGCAGATATTTCCCTGTGCTGACTACTGTTTCTTCCATATGCCAGTAATGGGCTGAAAACGCCTGTTTTGGGACTCTGCAGAGAAAGTGTTTGCAGACTGCTGAATCCACACACGGGTTTAACTCTGGAAGTTCAGTGCACACATTGACAACCGTTCTGTTAGATAGCTGCGGTTTGGATTTAGAAGCAGATATTTCCCTTTGCTTACTGCTGTTTCTTCCATATGCCGGTAATGGGCTGAAAACGCCTGTTTTGGGACTCTGTAAAGAAAGAGTTTCCAGACTGCTGAACCCACACACCGGTTTAACTCTGGAAGGTGAGTGCACACATTGACAACCGTTCTGTTAGATAGCTGCGTTTTGGATTTAGAAGCAGATATTTCCCTGTGCTTACTGCTGTTTCTTCCATATGCCGGTAATGGGCTGAAAACGCCTGTTTTGGGACTCTGCAGAGAAAGTGTTTGCAGACTGCTGAATCCACACACGGGTTTAACTCTGGAAGTTGAGTGCACACATTGACAACCGTTCTGTTAGATAGCTGCGTTTTGGATTTAGAAGCAGATATTTCCCTGTGCTGACTGCTGTTTCTTCCATATGCCGGTAATGGGCTGAAAACGCCTGTTTTGGGACTCTGCAGAGAAAGTTTTTGCAAACTGCTGAATCCACACACGGGTTTAACTCTGGAAGTTGAGTGCACACATTGACAACCGTTCTGTTGGATAGCTGCGTTTTGGATTTAGAAGCAGATATTTCCCTGTGCTTACTGCTGTTTCTACCATATACCGGTATTGTGCTGAAAACACCAGTTTTGGGACTCTGCAGAGAAAGTGTTTGCAGACTGCTGAATCCACACACAGGTATAACTCTGGAAGTTGAGTGCACACATTGACAACCGTTCTATTAGATAGCTGCGCTTTGGATTTAGAAGCAGATATTTCCCTGTGCTTACTGCTGTTTCTACCATATACCGGTATTGTGCTGAAAACACCAGTTTTGGGACTCTGCAGAGACAGTGTTGCAGACTGCTGAATCCACACACAGGTATAACTCTGGAAGTTGAGTGCACACATTGACAACCGTTCTGTTTGATAGCTGCGTTTTGGATTTAGAAGCAGATATTTCCCTGTGCTTACTGCTGTTTCTTCCATATGCCGGTAATGGGCTAAAACGCCTGTTTTGGGTCTCTGCAGAGAAAGTGTTTGCAGACTGCTGAATCCACACACGGGTTTAACTCTGGAAGTTGAGTGCACACATTGACAACCGTTCTGTTAGATAGCTGCGTTTTGGATTTAGAAGCAGATATTTCCCTGTGCTTACTGCTGTTTCTTCCGTATGCCGGTAATGGGCTGAAAACGCCTGTTTTGGGACTCTGCAAAGAAAGTGTTTCCAGACTGCTGAATCCACACACCGGTTTAACTCTGGAAGGTGAGTGCACACATTGACAACCGTTCTGTTAGATAGCTGCGTTTTGGATTTAGAAGCAGATATTTCCCTGTGCTGACTGCTGTTTCTTCCATATGCCGGTAATGGGCTGAAAACGCCTGTTTTGGGACTCTGCAGAGAAAGTGTTTGCAGACTGCTGAATCCACACACGGGTTTAACTCTGGAAGTTGAGTGCACACATTGACAACCGTTCTGTTAGATAGCTGCGTTTTAGATTTAGAAGCAGATATTTCCCTGTGCTTACTGCTGTTTCTTCCATATACCGGTAATGGCCTGAAAACGCCTGTTTTGGGACTCTGCAGAGAAAGTGTTTGCAGACTGCTGAATCCACACACGGGTTTAACTCTGGAAGTTGAGTTCACACATTGACAACCGTTCTGTTAGATAGCTGCGTTTTGGATTTAGAAGCAGATATTTCCCTGTGCTTACTGCTGTTTCTTCCTTATGCCGGTAATGGGCTGAAAACGCCTGTTTTGGGACTCTGCAGAGAAAGTGTTTGCAGACTGCTGAATCCACACACGGGTTTAACTCTGGAAGTTGAGTGCACACATTGACAACCGTTCTGTTAGATAGCTGCGTTTTGGATTTAGAAGCAGATATTTCCCTGTGCTAACTACTGTTTCTTCCATATGCCAGTAATGGGCTGAAAACGCCTGTTTTGGGACTCTGCAGAGAAAGTGTTTGCAGACTGCTGAATCCACACACGGGTTTAACTCTGGAAGTTCAGTGCACACATTGACAACCGTTCTGTTAGATAGCTGCGGTTTGGATTTAGAAGCAGATATTTCCCTGTGCTTACTGCTGTTTCTTCCATATGCCGGTAATGGGCTGAAAACGCCTGTTTCGGGACTCTGCAGAGAAAGTGTTTGAAGACTGCTGAATCCACACACGGGTTTAACTCTGGAAGTTGAGTGCACACATTGACAACCGTTCTGTTAGATAGCTGCGTTTTGGATTTAGAAGCAAATATTTCCCTGTGCTGACAGCTGTTTCCTCCATATGCCGGTAATGGGCTGAAAACGCCTGTTTTGGGACTCTGCAGAGAAAGTGTTTGCAGACTGCTGAATCCACACACGGGTTTTACTCAGGAAGTTGAGTGCACACATTGACAGCCGTTCTGTTAGATAGCTGCATTTTGGATTTAGAAGCAGATATTTCCCTGTGCTTACTGCTGTTTCTTCCATATACCGGTAATGGGCTGAAAACGCCTGTTTTGGGACTCTGCAGAGAAAGTGTTTGCAGACTGCTGAATCCACACACGGGTTTAACTCTGGAAGTTGAGTGCACACATTGACAGCCGTTCTGTTAGAAAGCTGCGTTTTGGATTTAGAAGCAGATATTTCCCTGTGCTTACTGCTGTTTCTTCCATATACCGGTAATGGGCTGAAAACGCCTGTTTTGGGACTCTGCAGAGAAAGTGTTTGCAGACTGCTGAATCCACACACCCGTTTAACTATGGAAGTTGAGTGCACACATTGACAACCGTTCTGTTAGATAGCTGCGTTTTGGATTTAGAAGCAGATATTTCCCTGTGCTTACTGCTGTTTCTTCCATATGCCGGTAATGGGCTAAAACGCCTGTTTTGGGTCTCTGCAGAGAAAGTGTTTACAGACTGCTGAATCCACACACGGGTTTAACTCTGGAAGTTGAGTGCACACATTGACAACCGTTCTGTTAAATAGCTGTGTTTTGGATTTAGAAGCAGATATTTCCCTGTGCTTACTGCTGTTTCTTCCGTATGCCGGTAATGGGCTGAAAACGCCTGTTTTGGGACTCTGCAAAGAAAGAGTTTCCAGACTGCTGAATCCACACACCGGTTTAACTCTGGAAGGTGAGTGCACACATTGACAACCGTTCTGTTAGATAGCTGCGTTTTGGATTTAGAAGCAGATATTTCCCTGTGCTTACTGCTGTTTCTTCCATATGCCGGTAATGGGCTGAAAACGCCTGTTTTGGGACTCTGCAGAGAAAGTGTTTGCAGACTGCTGAATCCACATACGGGTTTAACTCTGGAAGTTGAGTGCACACATTGACAACCGTTCTGTTAGATAGCTGCGTTTTGGATTTAGAAGCAGATATTTCCCTGTGCTGACTGCTGTTTCTTCCATATGCCGGTAATGGGCTGAAAACGCCTGTTTTGGGACTCTGCAGAGAAAGTTTTTGCAAACTGCTGAATCCACACACGGGTTTAACTCTGGAAGTTGAGTGCACACATTGACAACCGTTCTGTTGGATAGCTGCGTTTTGGATTTAGAAGCAGATATTTCCCTGTGCTTACTGCTGTTTCTACCATATACCGGTATTGTGCTGAAAACACCAGTTTTGGGACTCTGCAGAGAAAGTGTTTGCAGACTGCTGAATCCACACACAGGTATAACTCTGGAAGTTGAGTGCACACATTGACAACCGTTCTATTAGATAGCTGCGCTTTGGATTTAGAAGCAGATATTTCCCTGTGCTTACTGCTGTTTCTACCATATACCGGTATTGTGCTGAAAACACCAGTTTTGGGACTCTGCAGAGAAAGTGTTTGCAGACTGCTGAATCTACACACAGGTATAACTCTGGAAGTTGAGTGCACACATTGACAACCGTTCTGTTTGATAGCTGCGTTTTGGATTTAGAAGCAGATATTTCCCTGTGCTTACTGCTGTTTCTTCCATATGCCGGTAATGGGCTAAAACGCCTGTTTTGGGTCTCTGCAGAGAAAGTGTTTGCAGACTGCTGAATCCACACACGGGTTTAACTCTGGAAGTTGAGTGCACACATTGACAACCGTTCTGTTAGATAGCTGCGTTTTGGATTTAGAAGCAGATATTTCCCTGTGCTTACTGCTGTTTCTTCCGTATGCCGGTAATGGGCTGAAAACGCCTGTTTTGGGACTCTGCAAAGAAAGTGTTTCCAGACTGCTGAATCCACACACCGGTTTAACTCTGGAAGGTGAGTGCACACATTGACAACCGTTCTGTTAGATAGCTGCGTTTTGGATTTAGAAGCAGATATTTCCCTGTGCTGACTGCTGTTTCTTCCTTATGCGGGTATTGTGCTGAAAACGCCAGTTTTGGGACACTGCAGAGAAAGTGTTTGCAGACTGCTGAATCCACACACGCGTTTAACTCTGGAAGTTGAGTGCACACATTGACAACCGTTCTGTTAGATAGCTGCGTTTTGGATTTAGAAGCAGATATTTCCCTGTGCTGACTGCTGTTTCTCCCATATGCCGGTAATGGGCTGAAAACGCCTGTTTTGGGACTCTGCAGAGAAAGTGTTTGCAGACTGCTGAATCCACACACGGGTTTTACTCTGGAAGTTGAGTGCACACATTGACAACCGTTCTGTTAGATAGCTGCGTTTTAGATTTAGAAGCAGATATTTCCCTGTGCTTACTGCTGTTTCTTCCATATACCGGTAATGGGCTGAAAACGCCTGTTTTGGGACTCTGCAGAGAAAGTTTTTGCAAACTGCTGAATCCACACACGGGTTTAACTCTGGAAGTTGAGTGCACACATTGACAACCGTTCTGTTGGATAGCTGCGTTTTGGATTTAGAAGCAGATAATTCCCTGTGCTTACTGCTGTTTCTACCATATACCGGTATTGTGCTGAAAACACCAGTTTTGGGACTCTGCAGAGAAAGTGTTTGCAGACTGCTGAATCCACACACAGGTATAACTCTGGAAGTTGAGTGCACACATTGACAACCGTTCTGTTAGATAGCTGCGTTTTGGAATTAGAAGCAGATATTTCCCTGTGCTTATCGCTGTTTCTTCCATATGCCGGTAATGGGCTAAAACGCCTGTTTTGGTTCTCTGCAGAGAAAGTGTTTGCAGACTGCTGAATCCACACACGGGTTTAACTCTGGAAGTTGAGTGAACACATTGACAACCGTTCTGTTAGATAGCTGCGTTTTGGATTTAGAAGCAGATATTTCCCTGTGCTGACTGCTGTTTCTCCCATATGCCGGTAATGGGCTGAAAACGCCTGTTTTGGGACTCTGCAGAGAAAGTGTTTGCAGACTGCTGAATCCACACACGGGTTTAACTCTGGATGTTGAGTGCACACATTGACAACCGTTCTGTTAGATAGCTGCGTTTTGGATTTAGAAGCAGATATTTCCCTGTGCTTACTGCTGTTTCTTCCATATACCGGTAATGGCCTGAAAACGCCTGTTTTGGGACTCTGCAGAGAAAGTGTTTGCAGACTGCTGAATCCACACACGGGTTTAACTCTGGAAGTTGAGTTCACACATTGACAACCATTCTGTTAGATAGCTGCGTTTTGGATTTAGAAGCAGATATTTCCCTGTGCTTACTGCTGTTTCTTCCTTATGCCGGTAATGGGCTGAAAACGCCTGTTTTGGGACTCTGCAGAGAAAGTGTTTGCAGACTGCTGAATCCACACACGGGTTTAACTCTGGAAGTTGAGTGCACACATTGACAACCGTTCTGTTAGATAGCTGCGTTTTGGATTTAGAAGCAGATATTTCCCTGTGCTGACTACTGTTTCTTCCATATGCCAGTAATGGGCTGAAAACGCCTGTTTTGGGACTCTGCAGAGAAAGTGTTTGCAGACTGCTGAATCCACACACGGGTTTAACTCTGGAAGTTCAGTGCACACATTGACAACCGTTCTGTTAGATAGCTGCGGTTTGGATTTAGAAGCAGATATTTCCCTGTGCTTACTGCTGTTTCTTCCATATGCCGGTAATGGGCTGAAAACGCCTGTTTCGGGACTCTGCAGAGAAAGTGTTTGAAGACTGCTGAATCCACACACGGGTTTAACTCTGGAAGTTGAGTGCACACATTGACAACCGTTCTGTTAGATAGCTGCGTTTTGGATTTAGAAGCAGATATTTACATGTGCTTACTGCTGTTTCTCCCATATGCCGGTAATGGGCTGAAAACGCCTGTTTTGGGACTCTGCAGAGACAGTGTTTGCAGACTGCTGAATCCACACACGGGTTTTACTCTGGAAGTTGAGTGCACACATTGACAGCCGTTCTGTTAGATAGCTGCGTTTTGGATTTAGAAGCAGATATTTCCCTGTGCTTACTGCTGTTTCTTCCATATACCGGTAATGGGCTGAAAACGCCTGTTTTGGGACTCTGCAGAGAAAGTGTTTGCAGACTGCTGAATCCACACACGGGTTTAACTCTGGAAGTTGAGTGCACACATTGACAGCCGTTCTGTTAGATAGCTGCGTTTTGGATTTAGAAGCAGATATTTCCCTGTGCTTACTGCTGTTTCTTCCATATACCGGTAATGGGCTGAAAACGCCTGTTTTGGGACTCTGCAGAGAAAGTGTTTGCAGACTGCTGAATCCACACACCCGTTTAACTATGGAAGTTGAGTGCACACATTGACAACCGTTCTGTTAGATAGCTGCGTTTTGGATTTAGAAGCAGATATTTCCCTGTGCTTACTGCTGTTTCTTCCATATGCCGGTAATGGGCTAAAACGCCTGTTTTGGGTCTCTGCAGAGAAAGTGTTTACAGACTGCTGAATCCACACACGGGTTTAACTCTGGAATTTGAGTGCACACATTGACAACCGTTCTGTTAAATAGCTGTGTTTTGGATTTAGAAGCAGATATTTCCCTGTGCTTACTGCTGTTTCTTCCGTATGCCGGTAATGGGCTGAAAACGCCTGTTTTGGGACTCTGCAAAGAAAGAGTTTCCAGACTGCTGAATCCACACACCGGTTTAACTCTGGAAGGTGAGTGCACACATTGACAACCGTTCTGTTAGATAGCTGCGTTTTGGATTTAGAAGCAGATATTTCCCTGTGCTTACTGCTGTTTCTTGCATATGCCGGTAATGGGCTGAAAACGCCTGTTTTGGGACTCTGCAGAGAAAGTGTTTGCAGACTGCTGAATCCACATACGGGTTTAACTCTGGAAGTTGAGTGCACACATTGACAACCGTTCTGTTAGATAGCTGCGTTTTGGATTTAGAAGCAGATATTTCCCTGTGCTGACTGCTGTTTCTTCCATATGCCGGTAATGGGCTGAAAACGCCTGTTTTGGGACTCTGCAGAGAAAGTGTTTGCAGACTGCTGAATCCACACACGGGTTTAACTCTGGAAGTTGAGTGCACACATTGACAACCGTTCTGTTAGATAGCTGCGTTTTGGATTTAGAAGCAGATATTTCCCTGTGCTTACTGCTGTTTCTTCCATATGCCGGTAATGGGCTGAAAACGCCTGTTTTGGGAGTCTGCAGAGAAAGTGTTTGCAGACTGCTGAATCCACACACGGGTTTAACTCTGGAAGTTGAGTGCACACATTGACAACCGTTCTGTTAGATAGCTGCGTTTTGGATTTAGAATCAGATATTTCCCTGTGCTGACAGCTGTTTCCTCCATATGCCGGTAATGGGCTGAAAACGCCTGTTTTGGGACTCTGCAGAGAAAGTGTTTGCAGACTGCTGAATCCACACACGGGTTTAACTCTGGAAGTTGAGTGCACACATTGACAACCGTTCTGTTAGATAGCTGCGTTTTGGATTTAGAAGCAGATATTTCCCTGTGCTTACTGCTGTTTCTTCCTTATGCGGGTATTGTGCTAAAAACGCCAGTTTTGGGACACTGCAGAGAAAGTGTTTGAAGACTGCTGAATCCACACACGCGTTTGACTCTGGAAGTTGAGTGCACACATTGACAACCGTTCCGTTAGATAGCTGCATTTTGGATTTAGAAGCAGATATTTCCCTGTGCTTACTGCTGTTTCTACCATATACCGGTATTGTGCTGAAAACACCAGTTTTGGGACTCTGCAGAGAAAGTGTTTGCAGACTGCTGAATCCACACACAGGTATAACTCTGGAAGTTGAGTGCACACATTGACAACCGTTCTGTTTGATAGCTGCGTTTTGGATTTAGAAGCAGATATTTCCCTGTGCTTACTGCTGTTTCTTCCATATGCCGGTAATGCGCTAAAACGCCTGTTTTGGGTCTCTGCAGAGAAAGTGTTTGCAGACTGCTGAATCCACACACGGGTTTAACTCTGGAAGTTGAGTGCACACATTGACAACCGTTCTGTTAGATAGCTGCGTTTTGGATTTAGAAGCAGATATTTCCCTGTGCTTACTGCTGTTTCTTCCGTATGCCGGTAATGGGCTGAAAACGCCTGTTTTGGGACTCTGCAAAGAAAGTGTTTCCAGACTGCTGAATCCACACACGGGTTTAACTCTGGAAGTTGAGTTCACACATTGACAACCGTTCTGTTAGATAGCTGCGTTTTGGATTTAGAAGCAGATATTTCCCTGTGCTTACTGCTGTTTCTTCCTTATGCCGGTAATGGGCTGAAAACGCCTGTTTTGGGACTCTGCAGAGAAAGTGTTTGCAGACTGCTGAATCCACACACGGGTTTAACTCTGGAAGTTGAGTGCACACATTGACAACCGTTCTGTTAGATAGCTGCGTTTTGGATTTAGAAGCAGATATTTCCCTGTGCTGACTACTGTTTCTTCCATATGCCAGTAATGGGCTGAAAACGCCTGTTTTGGGACTCTGCAGAGAAAGTGTTTGCAGACTGCTGAATCCAAACACGGGTTTAACTCTGGAAGTTCAGTGCACACATTGACAACCGTTCTGTTAGATAGCTGCGGTTTGGATTTAGAAGCAGATATTTCCCTGTGCTTACTGCTGTTTCTTCCATATGCCGGTAATGGGCTGAAAACGCCTGTTTCGGGACTCTGCAGAGAAAGTGTTTGCAGACTGCTGAATCCACACACGGGTTTAACTCTGGAAGTTGAGTGCACACATTGACAACCGTTCTGTTAGATAGCTGCGTTTTGGATTTAGAAGCAGATATTTTCCTGTGCTTACTGCTGTTTCTTCCATATGCGGGTATTGTGCTGAAAACGCCAGTTTTGGGACACTGCAGAGAAAGTGTTTGCAGACTGTTGAATCCACACACGGGTTTAACTCTGGAAGTTGAGTGCACACATTGACAACCGTTCTGTTAGATAGCTGCGTTTTGGATTTAGAAGCAGATATTTCCCTGTGCTGACTGCTGTTTCTTCCATATGCCGGTAATGGGCTGAAAACGCCTGTTTTGGGACTCTACAGAGAAAGTGTTTGCAGACTGCTGAAACCACACACGAGTTTAACTCTGGAAGTTGAGTGCACACATTGACAACCGTTCTGTTAGATAGCTGCGTTTTGGATTTAGAAGCAGATATTTCCCTGTGCTTACTGCTGTTTCTTCCATATACCGGTAATGGGCTGAAAACGCCTGTTTTGGGACTCTGCAGAGAAAGTGTTTGCAGACTGCTGAATGCACACACGGGTTTAACTCTGGAAGTTGAGTGCACACATTGACAACCGTTCTGTTGGATAGCTGCGTTTTGGATTTAGAAGCAGATATTTCCCTGTGCTTACTGCTGTTTCTTCCTTATGCCGGTAATGGGCTGAAAACGCCTCTTTTGGGACTCTGCAGAGAAAGTGTTTGCAGACTGCTGAATCCACACACGGGTTTAACTCTGGAAGTTGAGTGCACACATTGACAACCATTCTGTTAGATAGCTGCGTTTTGGATTTAGAAGCAGATATTTCCCTGTGCTGACTACTGTTTCTTCCATATACCAGTAATGGGCTGAAAACGCCTGTTTTGGGACTCTGCAGAGAAAGTGTTTGCAGACTGCTGAATCCACACACGGGTTGAACTCTGGAAGTTGAGTGCACACATTGACAACCGTTCTGTTAGATAGCTGCGGTTTGGATTTAGAAGCAGATATTTCCCTGTGCTTACTGCTGTTTCTTCCATATCCCGGTAATGGGCTGAAAACGCCTGTTTCGGGACTCTGCAGAGAAAGTGTTTGAAGACTGCTGAATCCACACACGGGTTTAACTCTGGAAGTTGAGTGCACACATTGAAAACCGTTCTGTTAGATAGCTGTGTTTTGGATTTAGAAGCAGATATTTCCCTGTGCTTACTGCTGTTTCTTCCTTATTCGGGTATTGTGCTGAAAACGCCAGTTTTGGGACACTGCAGAGAAAGTGTTTGCAGACTGCTGAATCCACACACGGGTTTAACTCTGGAAGTTGAGTGCACACATTGACAACCGTTCTGTTAGATAGCTGCGTTTTGGATTTAGAAGCAGATATTTCCCTGTGCTGACTGCTGTTTCTCCCATATGCCGGTAATGGGCTGAAAACGCCTGTTTTGGGACTCTGCAGAGAAAGTGTTTGCATTCTGCTGAATCCACACACGGGTTTTACTCTGGAAGTTGAGTGCACACATTGACAGCCGTTCTGTTAGATAGATGCCTTTTGGATTTAGAAGCAGATATTTCCCTGTGCTTACTGCTGTTTCTTCCATATGCCGCTAATGGGCTGAAAACGCCTGTTTTGGGACTCTGCAGAGAAAGTTTTTGCAAACTGCTGAATCCACACACGGGTTTAACTCTGGAAGTTGAGTGCACACATTGACAACCCTTCTGTTGGATAGCTGCGTTTTGGATTTAGAAGCAGATATTTCCCTTTGCTTACTGCTGTTTCTACCATATACCGGTATTGTGCTGAAAACACCAGTTTTGGGACTCTGCAGAGAAAGTGTTTGCAGACTGCTGAATCCACACACAGGTATAACTCTGGAAGTTGAGTGCACACATTGACAACCGTTCTATTAGAAAGGTGCGTTTTGGATTTAGAAGCAGATATTTCCCTGTGCTTACTGCTGTTTCTTCCATATGCCGGTAATGGGCTGAAAACGCCTGTTTTGGGTCTCTGCAGAGAAAGTGTTTGCAGACTGCTGAATCCACACACCGGTTTAACTCTGGAAGTTGAGTGCACACATTGACAACCGTTCTGTTAGATAGCTGCGTTTTGGATTTAGAAGCAGATATTTCCCTGTGCTGACTGCTGTTTCTTCCATTTACCGGTAATGGGCTGAAAACGCCTGTTTTGGGACTCTGCAGAGAAAGTGTTTGCAGACTGCTGAATCCACACACGGGTTTAACTCTGGAAGTTGAGTTCACACATTGACAACCGTTCTGTTAGATAGCTGCGTTTTGGATTTAGAAGCAGATATTTCCCTGTTCTTACTGCTGTTTCTTCCTTATGCCGGTAATGGGCTGAAAACGCCTGTTTTGGGACTCTGCAGAGAAAGTGTTTGCAGACTGCTGAATCCACACACGGGTTTAACTCTGGAAGTTGAGTGCACACATTGACAACCGTTCTGTTAGATAGCTGCGTTTTGGATTTAGAAGCAGATATTTCCCTGTGCTTACTGCTGTTTCTTCCATATGCCGGTATTGTGCTGAAAACGCCAGTTTTGGGACTCTGTAGAGAAAGTGTTTGCAGACTGCTGAATCCACACACGGGTTTAACTCTGGAAGTTGAGTGCACACATTGACAACCGTTCTGTTAGATAGCTGCGTTTTGGATTTAGAAGCAGATATTTCCCTGTGCTGACTGCTGTTTCTCCCATATGCCGGTAATGGGCTGAAAACGCCTGTTTTGGGACTCTGCAGAGAAAGTGTTTGCAGACTGCTGAATCCACACACGGGTTTAACTCTGGAAGTTGAGTGCACACATTGACAACCGTTCTGTTAGATAGCTGCGTTTTAGATTTAGAAGCAGATATTTCCGGGTGCTTACTGCTGTTTCTTCCATATGCCGGTAATGGGCTGAAAACGCCTGTTTTGGGACTCTGCAGAGAAAGTGTTTGCAAACTGCTGAATCCACACACGGGTTTATCTCTGGAAGTTGAGTGCACACATTGACAACCGTTCTGTTAGATAGCTGCGTTTTGGATTTAGAAGCAGATATTTCCCTGTGCTGACTGCTGTTTCTTCCATATGCCGGTAATGGGCTGAAAACGCCTGTTTTGGGACTCTGCAGAGAAAGTGTTTGCAGACTGCTGAATCCACACACGGGTTTAACTCTGGAAGTTGAGTTAACACATTGACAACCGTTCTGTTAGATAGCTGCGTTTTGGATTTAGAAGCAGATATTTCCCTGTGCTTACTGCTGTTTCTTCCTTATGCCGGTAATGGGCTGAAAACGCCTGTTTTGGGACTCTGCAGAGAAAGTTTTTGCAGACTGCTGAATCCACACACGGGTTTAACTCTGGAAGTTGAGTGCACACATTGACAACCGTTCTGTTAGATAGCTGCGTTTTGGATTTAGAAGCAGATATTTCCCTGTGCTGACTGCTGTTTCTCCCATATGCCGGTAATGGGCTGAAAACGCCTGTTTTGGGACTCTGCAGAGAAAGTGTTTGCAGACTGCTGAATCCACACACGGGTTTAACTCTGGAAGTTGAGTGCACACATTGACAACCGTTCTGTTAGATAGCTGCGTTTTAGATTTAGAAGCAGATATTTCCCGGTGCTTACTGCTGCTTCTTCCATATGCCGGTAATGGGCTGAAAACGCCTGTTTTGGGACTCTGCAGAGAAAGTGTTTGCAAACTGCTGAATCCACACACGGGTTTAACTCTGGAAGTTGAGTGCACACATTGACAACCGTTCTGTTAGATAGCTGCGTTTTGGATTTAGAAGCAGATATTTCCCTGTGCTGACTGCTGTTTCTACCATATGCCGGTATTGTGCTGAAAACACCAGTTTTGGGACTCTGCAGAGAAAGTGTTTGCAGACTGCTGAATCCACACACGGGTTGAACTCTGGAAGTTGAGTGCACACATTGACAACCGTTCTGTTAGATAGCTGCGTTTTGGATTTAGAAGCAGATATTTCCCTGTGCATACTGCTGTTTCTTCCATATGCCGGTAATGGGCTCAAAACGCCTGTTTTGGGACTCTGCAGAGAAAGTGTTTCCAAACTGCTGAATCCACACACGGGTTTAACTCTGGAAGTTGAGTGCACACATTGACAACCATTCTGTTAGATAGCTGCGTTTTGGATTTAGAAGCAGATATTTCCCTGTGCTTACTGCTGTTTCTTCCATATGCCGGTAATGGGCTGAAAACGCCTGTTTTGGGACTCTGCAGAGAAAGTGTTTGCAGACTGCTGAATCCACATACGGGTTTAACTCTGGAAGTTGAGTGCACAAATTGACAACCGTTCTGTTAGATTGCTGCGTTTTGGATTTAGAAGCAGATATTTCCCTGTGCTTACTGCTGTTTCTTCCATATGCCGGTAATGGGCTGAAAACGCCTGTTTTGGGACTCTGCAGAGAAAGTGTTTGCAGACTGCTGAATCCACACACGGGTTTAACTCTGGAAGTTGAGTGCACACATTGACAACCGTTCTGCTAGATAGCTGCGTTTTGGATTTAGAAGCAGATATTTCCCTGTGCTTCCTGCTGTTTCTTCCATATGCCGGTAATGGGCTGAAAACGCCTGTTTTGGGACTCTGCAGAGAAAGTGTTTGCAGACTGCTGAATCCACATACGGGTTTAACTCTGGAAGTTGAGTGCACACATTGACAACCGTTTTGTTAGATAGCTGCGTTTTGGATTTAGAAGCAGATATTTCCCTATGCTTACTGCTGTTTCTTCCATATGCCGGTAATGGGCTGAAAACGCCTGTTTTGGGAGTCTGCAGAGAAAGTGTTTGCAGACTGCTGAATCCACACACGGGTTTAACTCTGGAAGTTGAGTGCACACATTGACAGCCGTTCTCTTAGATAGCTGCGTTTTGGATTTAGAAGCAGATATTTCCCTGTGCTGACTGCTGTTTCTCCCATATGCCGGTAATGGGCTGAAAACGCCTGTTTTGGGACTCTGCAGAGAAAGTGTTTGCAGACTGTTGAATCCACACACGGGTTTAACTCTGGAAGTTGAGTGCACACATTGACAACCGTTCTGTTAGATAGCTGCGTTTTAGATTTAGAAGCAGATATTTCCGGGTGCTTACTGCTGTTTCTTCCATATGCCGGTAATGGGCTGAAAACGCCTGTTTTGGGACTCTGCAGAGAAAGTGTTTGCAAACTGCTGAATCCACACACGGGTTTAACTCTGGAAGTTGAGTGCACACATTGACAACCGTTCTGTTAGATAGCTGCGTTTTGGATTTAGAAGCAGATATTTCCCTGTGCTTACTGCTGTTTCTACCATATGCCGGTATTGTGCTGAAAACACCAGTTTTGGGACTCTGCAGAGAAAGTGTTTGCAGACTGCTGAATCCACACACGGGTTTAACTCTGGAAGTTGAGTGCACACATGGACAACCGTTCTGTTAGATAGCTGCGTTTTGGATTTAGAAGCAGATATTTCCCTGTGCTTACTGCTGTTTCTTCCATATGCCAGTAATGGGCTGAAAACGCCTGTTTTGGGACTCTGCAAAGAAAGTGTTTGCAGACTGCTGAATCCACACACGGGTTTAACTCTGGAAGTTGAGTGCACACATTGACAACCATTCTGTTAGATAGCTGCGTTTTGGATTTAGAAGCAGATATTTCCCTGTGCTTACTGCTGTTTCTTCCATATGCCGGTAATGGGCTGAAAACGCCTGTTTTGGGACTCTGCAGAGAAAGTGTTTGCAGACTGCTGAATCCACATACGGGTTTAACTCTGGAAGTTGAGTGCACAAATTGACAACCGTTCTGTTAGATTGCTGCGTTTTGGATTTAGAAGCAGATATTTCCCTGTGCTTACTGCGGTTTCTTCCATATGCCGGTAATGGGCTGAAAACGCCTGTTTTGGGACTCTGCAGAGAAAGTGTTTGCAGACTGCTGAATCCACACACGGGTTTAACTCTGGAAGTTGAGTGCACACATTGACAACCGTTCTGTTAGATAGCTGCGTTTTGGATTTAGAAGCAGATATTTCCCTGTGCTGACTGCTGTTTCTTCCATATGCCGGTAATGGGCTGAAAACGCCTGTTTTGGGACTCTGCAGAGAAAGTGTTTGCAGACTGCTGAATCCACACACGGGTTTAACTCTGGAAGTTGAGTTCACACATTGACAACCGTTCTGTTAGATAGCTGCGTTTTGGATTTAGAAGCAGATATTTCCCTGTGCTTACTGCTGTTTCTTCCTTATGCCGGTAATGGGCTGAAAACGCCTGTTTTGGGACTCTGCAGAGAAAGTTTTTGCAGACTGCTGAATCCACACACGGGTTTAACTCTGGAAGTTGAGTGCACACATTGACAACCGTTCTGTTAGATAGCTGCGTTTTGGATTTAGAAGCAGATATTTCCCTGTGCATATTGCTGTTTCTTCCATAGGCCGGTAATGGGCTCAAAACGCCTGTTTTGGGACTCTGCAGAGAAAGTGTTTGCAGACTGCTGAATCCACACACGGGTTTAACTCTGGAAGTTGAGTGCACACATGGACAACCGTTCTGTTAGATAGCTGCGTTTTGGATTTAGAAGCAGATATTTCCCTGTGCTTACTGCTGTTTCTTCCATATGCCGGTAATGGGCTGAAAACGCCTGTTTTGGGACTCTGCAGAGAAAGTGTTTGCAGACTGCTGAATCCACATACGGGTTTAACTCTGGAAGTTGAGTGCACAAATTGACAACCGTTCTGTTAGATAGCTGCGTTTTGGATTTAGAAGCAGATATTTCCCTGTGCTTACTGCGGTTTCTTCCATATGCCGGTAATGGGCTGAAAACGCCTGTTTTGGGACTCTGCAGAGAAAGTGTTTGCAGACTGCTGAATCCACACACGGGTTTAACTCTGGAAGTTGAGTGCACACATTGACAACCGTTCTGTTAGATAGCTGCGTTTTGGATTTAGAAGCAGATATTTCCCTGTGCTGACTGCTGTTTCTTCCATATGCCGGTAATGGGCTGAAAACGCCAGATTTGGGACTCTGCAGAGAAAGTGTTTGCAGACTGCTGAATCCACACACGGGTTTAACTCTGGAAGTTGAGTGCACACATTGACAACCGTTCTGTTAGATAGCTGCGTTTTGGATTTAGAAGCAGATATTTCCCTGTGCTGACTGCTGTTTCTTCCATATGCCGGTAATGGGCTGAAAACGCCTGTTTTGGGTCTCTGCAGAGAAAATGTTTGCAGACTGCTGAATCCACACACGGGTTTAACTCTGGAAGTTGAGTGCACACATTGACAACCATTCTGTTAGATAGCTGCGTTTTGGATTTAGAAGCAGATATTTCCCTGTGCTTACTGCTGTTTCTTCCATATGCCGGTAATGGGCTGAAAACGCCTGTTTTGGGACTCTGCAGAGAAAGTGTTTGCAGACTGCTGAATCCACATACGGGTTTAACTCTGGAAGTTGAGTGCACAAATTGACAACCGTTCTGTTAGATTGCTGCGTTTTGGATTTAGAAGCAGATATTTCCCTGTGCTTACTGCTGTTTCTTCCATATGCCGGTAATGGGCTGAAAACGCCTGTTTTGGGACTCTGCAGAGAAAGTGTTTGCAGACTGCTGAATCCACACACGGGTTTAACTCTGGAAGTTGAGTGCACACATTGACAACCGTTCTGTTAGATAGCTGCGTTTTTTATTTAGAAGCAGATATTTCCCTGTGCTTACTGCTGTTTCTTCCATATGCCGGTAATGGGCTGAAAACGCCTGTTTTGGGACTCTGCAGAGAAAGTGTTTGCAGACTGCTGAATCCACACACGGGTTTAACTCTGGAAGTTGAGTGCACACATTGACAACCGTTCTGTTAGATAGCTGCGTTTTGGATTTAGAAGCAGATATTTCCCTGTGCTGACTGCTGTTTCTTCCATATGCCGGTAATGGGCTGAAAACGCCTGTTTTGGGAGTCTGCAGAGAAAGTGTTTGCAGACTGCTGAATCCACACACGGGTTTATCTCTGGAAGTTGAGTGCACACATTGACAGCCATTCTGTTAGATAGCTGCGTTTTGGATTTAGAAGCAGATATTTCCCCGTGCTGACTGCTGATTCTTCCGTATGCCGGTAATGGGCTGAAAACGCCTGTTTTGGGACTCTGCAGAGAAAGTGTTTGCAGACTGCTGAATCCACACACGGGTTTAACTCTGGAAGTTGAGTGCACACATTGACAACCGTTCTGTTAGATAGCTGCGTTTTGGATTTAGAAGCAGATATTTCCCTGTGCTTACTGCTGTTTCTTCCATATGCCGGTAATGGGCTGAAAACGCCTGTTTTGGGACTCTGCAAAGAAAGTGTTTCCAGACTGCTGAATCCACACACGGGTTTAACTCTGGAAGTTGAGTGCACACATTGACAACCGTTCTGCTAGATAGCTGCGTTTTGGATTTAGAAGCAGATATTTCCCTGTGCTTCCTGCTGTTTCTTCCATATGCCGGTAATGGGCTGAAAACGCCTGTTTTGGGACTCTGCAGAGAAAGTGTTTGCAGACTGCTGAATCCACATACGGGTTTAACTCTGGAAGTTGAGTGCACACATTGACAACCGTTTTGTTAGATAGCTGCGTTTTGGATTTAGAAGCAGATATTTCCCTATGCTTACTGCTGTTTCTTCCATATGCCGGTAATGGGCTGAAAACGCCTGTTTTGGGAGTCTGCAGAGAAAGTGTTTGCAGACTGCTGAATCCACACACGGGTTTAACTCTGGAAGTTGAGTGCACACATTGACAGCCGTTCTCTTAGATAGCTGCGTTTTGGATTTAGAAGCAGATATTTCCCTGTGCTGACTGCTGTTTCTCCCATATGCCGGTAATGGGCTGAAAACGCCTGTTTTGGGACTCTGCAGAGAAAGTGTTTGCAGACTGTTGAATCCACACACGGGTTTAACTCTGGAAGTTGAGTGCACACATTGACAACCGTTCTGTTAGATAGCTGCGTTTTAGATTTAGAAGCAGATATTTCCGGGTGCTTACTGCTGTTTCTTCCATATGCCGGTAATGGGCTGAAAACGCCTGTTTTGGGACTCTGCAGAGAAAGTGTTTGCAAACTGCTGAATCCACACACGGGTTTAACTCTGGAAGTTGAGTGCACACATTGACAACCGTTCTGTTAGATAGCTGCGTTTTGGATTTAGAAGCAGATATTTCCCTGTGCTTACTGCTGTTTCTACCATATGCCGGTATTGTGCTGAAAACACCAGTTTTGGGACTCTGCAGAGAAAGTGTTTGCAGACTGCTGAATCCACACACGGGTTTAACTCTGGAAGTTGAGTGCACACATTGACAACCGTTCTGTTAGATAGCTGCGTTTTGGATTTAGAAGCAGATATTTCCCTGTGCATACTGCTGTTTCTTCCATAGGTCGGTAATGGGCTCAAAACGCCTGTTTTGGGACTCTGCAGAGAAAGTGTTTGCAGACTGCTGAATCCACACACGGGTTTAACTCTGGAAGTTGAGTGCACACATGGACAACCGTTCTGTTAGATAGCTGCGTTTTGGATTTAGAAGCAGATATTTCCCTGTGCTTACTGCTGTTTCTTCCATATGCCAGTAATGGGCTGAAAACGCCTGTTTTGGGACTCTGCAAAGAAAGTGTTTCCAGACTGCTGAATCCACACACGGGTTTAACTCTGGAAGTTGAGTGCACACATTGACAACCATTCTGTTAGATAGCTGCGTTTTGGATTTAGAAGCAGATATTTCCCTGTGCTTACTGCTGTTTCTTCCATATGCCGGTAATGGGCTGAAAACGCCTGTTTTGGGACTCTGCAGAGAAAGTGTTTGCAGACTGCTGAATCCACATACGGGTTTAACTCTGGAAGTTGAGTGCACAAATTGACAACCGTTCTGTTAGATTGCTGCGTTTTGGATTTAGAAGCAGATATTTCCCTGTGCTTACTGCGGTTTCTTCCATATGCCGGTAATGGGCTGAAAACGCCTGTTTTGGGACTCTGCAGAGAAAGTGTTTGCAGACTGCTGAATCCACACACGGGTTTAACTCTGGAAGTTGAGTGCACACATTGACAACCGTTCTGTTAGATAGCTGCGTTTTGGATTTAGAAGCAGATATTTCCCTGTGCTGACTGCTGTTTCTTCCATATGCCGGTAATGGGCTGAAAACGCCTGTTTTGGGACTCTGCAGAGAAAGTGTTTGCAGACTGCTGAATCCACACACGGGTTTAACTCTGGAAGTTGAGTTCACACATTGACAACCGTTCTGTTAGATAGCTGCGTTTTGGATTTAGAAGCAGATATTTCCCTGTGCTTACTGCTGTTTCTTCCATATGCCGGTATTGTGCTGAAAACGCCAGTTTTGGGACTCTGTAGAGAAAGTGTTTGCAGACTGCTGAATCCACACACGGGTTTAACTCTGGAAGTTGAGTGCACACATTGACAACCGTTCTGTTAGATAGCTGCGTTTTGGATTTACAAGCAGATATTTCCCTGTGCTGACTGCTGTTTCTCCCATATGCCGGTAATGGGCTGAAAACGCCTGTTTTGGGACTCTGCAGAGAAAGTGTTTGCAGACTGCTGAATCCACACACGGGTTTAACTCTGGAAGTTGAGTGCACACATTGACAACCGTTCTGTTAGATAGCTGCGTTTTAGATTTAGAAGCAGATATTTCCCTGTGCTTACTGCTGTTTCTTCCATATGCCGGTAATGGGCTGAAAACGCCTGTTTTGGGACTCTGCAGAGAAAGTGTTTGCAAACTGCTGAATCCACACACGGGTTTAACTCTGGAAGTTGAGTTCACACATTGACAACCGTTCTGTTAGATAGCTGCGTTTTGGATTTAGAAGCAGATATTTCCCTGTGCTGACTGCTGTTTCTACCATATGCCGGTATTGTGCTGAAAACACCAGTTTTGGGACTCTGCAGAGAAAGTGTTTGCAGACTGCTGAATCCACACACGGGTTGAACTCTGGAAGTTGAGTGCACACATTGACAACCGTTCTGTTAGATAGCTGCGTTTTGGATTTAGAAGCAGATATTTCCCTGTGCATACTGCTGTTTCTTCCATATGCCGGTAATGGGCTCAAAACGCCTGTTTTGGGACTCTGCAGAGAAAGTGTTTGCAGACTGCTGAATCCACACACGGGTTTAACTCTGGAAGTTGAGTGCACACATGGACAACCGTTCTGTTAGATAGCTGCGTTTTGGATTTAGAAGCAGATATTTCCCTGTACTTACTGCTGTTTCTTCCATATGCCAGTAATGGGCTGAAAACGCCTGTTTTGGGACTCTGCAAAGAAAGTGTTTCCAGACTGCTGAATCCACACACGGGTTTAACTCTGGAAGTTGAGTGCACACATTGACAACCGTTCTGTTAGATAGCTGCGTTTTGGATTTAGAAGCAGATATTTCCCTGTGCTGACTGCTGTTTCTTCCATATGCCGGTAATGGGCTGAAAACGCCTGTTTTGGGAGTCTGCAGAGAAAGTGTTTGCAGACTGCTGAATCCACACACGGGTTTAACTCTGGAAGTTGAGTGCACACATTGACAACCGTTCTGTTAGATAGCTGCGTTTTGGATTTAGAAGCAGATATTTCCCTGTGCTGACTGCTGTTTCTTCCATATGCCGGTAATGGGTTGAAAACACCTGTTTTGGGTCTCTGCAGAGAAAGTGTTTGCAGACTGCTGAATCCACACACGGGTTTAACTCTGGAAGTTGAGTGCACACATTGACAACCGTTCTGTTAGATAGCTGCGTTTTGGATTTAGAAGCAGATATTTCCCTGTGCTGACTGCTGTTTCTTCCATATGCCGGTAATGGGCTGAAAACGCCTGGTTTGTGACTCTGCAGAGAAAGTGTTTGCAGACTGCTGAATCCACACACGGGTTTAACTCTGGAAGTTGAGGGCACACATTGACAGCCATTCTGTTAGATAGCTGCGTTTTGGATTTAGAAGCAGATATTTCCCCGTGCTGACTGCTGATTCTTCCGTATGCTGGTAATGGGCTGAAAACGCCTGTTTTGGGACTCTGCAGAGAAAGTGTTAGCAGACTGCTGAATCCACACACGGGTTTAACTCTGGAAGTTGAGTGCACACATTGACAACCGTTCTGTTAGATAGCTGCGTTTTGGATTTAGAAGCAGATATTTCCCTGTGCTGACTGCTGTTTCTTCCATATGCCGGTAATGGGCTGAAAACACCTGTTTTGGGTCTCTGCAGAGAAAGTGTTTGCAGACTGCTGAATCCACACACGGGTTTAACTCTGGAAGTTGAGTGCACACATTGACAACCGTTCTGTTAGATAGCTGCGTTTTGGATTTAGAAGCAGATATTTCCCTGTGCTGACTGCTGTTTCTTCCATATGCCGGTAATGGGCTGAAAACGCCTGTTTTGGGAGTCTGCAGAGAAAGTGTTTGCAGACTGCTGAATCCACACACGGGTTTAACTCTGGAAGTTGAGTGCACACATTGACAGCCATTCTGTTAGATAGCTGCGTTTTGGATTTAGAAGCAGATATTTCCCCGTGCTGACTGCTGATTCTTCCGTATGCTGGTAATGGGCTGAAAACGCCTGTTTTGGGACTCTGCAGAGAAAGTGTTTGCAGACTGCTGAATCCACACACGGGTTTAACTCTGGAAGTTGAGTGCACACATTGACAACCGTTCTGTTAGATATCTGCGTTTTGGATTTAGAAGCAGATATTTCCCTGTGCTTACTGCTGTTTCTTCCATATGCCGCTAATGGGCTGAAAACGCATGTTTTGGGACTCTGCAGAGAAAGTGTTTGCAGACTGCTGAATCCACACACGGGTTTAACTGTGGAAGTTGAGTGCACACATTGACAACCGTTCTGTTAGATAGCTGCGTTTTGGATTTAGAAGCAGATATTTCCCTGTGCTTACTGCTGTTTCTTCCATATGCCGGTAATGGGGTGAAAACGCCTGTTTTGGGACTCTGCAGAGAAAGTGTTTGCAGACTGCTGAATCCACACACGGGTTTAACTCTGGAAGTTGAGTGCACACATTGACAACCGTTCTGTTAGATAGCTGCGTTTTGGATTTAGAAGCAGATATTTCCCTGTGCTTACTGCTGTTTCTTACATATACCGGTATTGTGCTGAAAACGCCAGATTTGGGACTCTGCAGAGAAAGTGTTTGCAGACTGCTGAATCCACACACGGGTTTAACTCTGGAAGTTGAGTGCACACATTGACAACCGTTCTGTTAGATAGCTGCGTTTTGGATTTAGAAGCAGATATTTCCCTGTGCTGACTGCTGTTTCTTCCATATGCCGGTAATGGGCTGAAAACGCCTGTTTTGGGTCTCTGCAGAGAAAGTGTTTGCAGACTGCTGAATCCACACACGGGTTTAACTCTGGAAGTTGAGTGCACACATTGACAACCATTCTGTTAGATAGCTGCGTTTTGGATTTAGAAGCAGATATTTCCCTGTGCTTACTGCTGTTTCTTCCATATGCCGGTAATGGGCTGAAAACGCCTGTTTTGGGACTCTGCAGAGAAAGTGTTTGCAGACTGCTGAATCCACATACGGGTTTAACTCTGGAAGTTGAGTGCACAAATTGACAACCGTTCTGTTAGATTGCTGCGTTTTGGATTTAGAAGCAGATATTTCCCTGTGCTTACTGCTGTTTCTTCCATATGCCGGTAATGGGCTGAAAACGCCTGTTTTGGGACTCTGCAGAGAAAGTGTTTGCAGACTGCTGAATCCACACACGGGTTTAACTCTGGAAGTTGAGTGCACACATTGACAACCGTTCTGTTAGATAGCTGCGTTTTTTATTTAGAAGCAGATATTTCCCTGTGCTTACTGCTGTTTCTTCCATATGCCGGTAATGGGCTGAAAACGCCTGTTTTGGGACTCTGCAGAGAAAGTGTTTGCAGACTGCTGAATCCACACACGGGTTTAACTCTGGAAGTTGAGTGCACACATTGACAACCGTTCTGTTAGATAGCTGCGTTTTGGATTTAGAAGCAGATATTTCCCTGTGCTGACTGCTGTTTCTTCCATATGCCGGTAATGGGCTGAAAACGCCTGTTTTGGGAGTCTGCAGAGAAAGTGTTTGCAGACTGCTGAATCCACACACGGGTTTAACTCTGGAAGTTGAGTGCACACATTGACAGCCATTCTGTTAGATAGCTGCGTTTTGGATTTAGAAGCAGATATTTCCCCGTGCTGACTGCTGATTCTTCCGTATGCCGGTAATGGGCTGAAAACGCCTGTTTTGGGACTCTGCAGAGAAAGTGTTTGCAGACTGCTGAATCCACACACGGGTTTAACTCTGGAAGTTGAGTGCACACATTGACAACCGTTCTGTTAGATAGCTGCGTTTTGGATTTAGAAGCAGATATTTCCCTGTGCTTACTGCTGTTTCTTCCATATGCCGCTAATGGGCTGAAAACGCATGTTTTGGGACTCTGCAGAGAAAGTGTTTGCAGACTGCTGAATCCACACACGGGTTTAACTGTGGAAGTTGAGTGCACACATTGACAACCGTTCTGTTAGATAGCTGCGTTTTGGATTTAGAAGCAGATATTTCCCTGTGCTTACTGCTGTTTCTTCCATATGCCGGTAATGGGGTGAACACGCCTGTTTTGGGACTCTGCAGAGAAAGTGTTTGCAGACTGCTGAATCCACACACGGGTTTAACTCTGGAAGTTGAGTGCACACATTGACAACCGTTCTGTTAGATAGCTGCGTTTTGGATTTAGAAGCAGATATTTCCCTGTGCTTACTGCTGTTTCTTACATATACCGGTATTGTGCTGAAAACGCCAGATTTGGGACTCTGCAGAGAAAGTGTTTGCAGACTGCTGAATCCACAAACGGGTTTAACTCTGGAAGTTGAGTGCACACATTGACAACCGTTCTGTTAGATAGCTGCGTTTTGGATTTAGAAGCAGATATTTCCCTGTGCTGACTGCTGTTTCTTCCATATGCCGGTAATGGGCTGAAAACGCCTGTTTTGGGTCTCTGCAGAGAAAGTGTTTGCAGACTGCTGAATCCACACACGGGTTTAACTCTGGAAGTTGAGTGCACACATTGACAACCGTTCAGTTAGATAGCTGCGTTTTGGATTTAGAAGCAGATATTTCCCTGTGCTTACTGCTGTTTCTTCCATATGCCGGTAATGGGCTGAAAACGCCTGTTTTGGGACTCTGCAAAGAAAGTGTTTCCAGACTGCTGAATCCACACACGGGTTTAACTCTGGAAGTTGAGTGCACACATTGACAACCGTTCTGCTAGATAGCTGCGTTTTGGATTTAGAAGCAGATATTTCCCTGTGCTTCCTGCTGTTTCTTCCATATGCCGGTAATGGGCTGAAAACGCCTCTTTTGGGACTCTGCAGAGAAAGTGTTTGCAGACTGCTGAATCCACATACGGGTTTAACTCTGGAAGTTGAGTGCACACATTGACAACCGTTTTGTTAGATAGTTGCGTTTTGGATTTAGAAGCAGATATTTCCCTGTGCTTACTGCTGTTTCTTCCATATGCCGGTAATGGGCTGAAAACGCCTGTTTTGGGAGTCTGCAGACAAAGTGTTTGCAGACTGCTGAATCCACACACGGGTTTAACTCTGGAAGTTGAGTGCACACATTGACAGCCATTCTCTTAGATAGCTGCGATTTGGATTTAGAAGCAGATATTTCCCTGTGCTGACTGCTGATTCTTCCATATGCCGTTAATGGGCTGAAAACGCCTGTTTTGGGACTCTGCAGAGAAAGTGTTTGCAGACTGCTGAATCCACACACGGGTTTAACTCTGGAAGGTGAGTGCACACATTGACAACCGTTCTGTTAGATAGCTGCGTTTTGGATTTAGAAGCAGATATTTCCCTGTGTTTACTGCTGTTTCTTACATATGCCGGTACTGTGCTGAAAACGCCAGTTTTGGGACTCTGCAGAGAAAGTGTTTGCAGACTGCTGAATCCACACACGGGTTTAACTCTGGAAGTTGAGTGCACACATTGACAACCGTTCTGTTAGATAGCTGCGTTTTGGATTTAGAAGCAGATATTTCCCTGTGCTGACTGCTGTTTCTTCCATATGCTGGTAATGGGCTGAAAACGCCTGTTTTGGGTCTCTGCAGAGAAAGTGTTTGCAGACTGCTGAATCCACACACGGGTTTAACTCTGGAAGTTGAGTGCACACATTGACAACCGTTCTGTTAGATAGCTGCGTTTTGGATTTAGAAGCAGATATTTCCCTGTGCTTACTGCTGTTTCTTCCAAATGCCGGTAATGGGCTGAAAACGCCTGTTTTGGGACTCTGCAAAGAAAGTGTTTCCAGACTGCTGAATCCACACACGGGTTTAACTCTGGAAGTTGAGTGCACACATTGACAACCGTTCTGCTAGATAGCTGCGTTTTGGATTTAGAAGCAGATATTTCCCTGTGCTTCCTGCTGTTTCTTCCATATGCCGGTAATGGGCTGAAAACGCCTGTTTTGGGACTCTGCAGAGAAAGTGTTTGCAGACTGCTGAATCCACATACGGGTTTAACTCTGGAAGTTGAGTGCACACATTGACAACCGTTTTGTTAGATAGCTGCGTTTTGGATTTAGAAGCAGATATTTCCCTATGCTTACTGCTGTTTCTTCCATATGCCGGTAATGGGCTGAAAACGCCTGTTTTGGGAGTCTGCAGAGAAAGTGTTTGCAGACTGCTGAATCCACACACGGGTTTAACTCTGGAAGTTGAGTGCACACATTGACTGCCGTTCTCTTAGATAGCTGCGTTTTGGATTTAGAAGCAGATATTTCCCTGTGCTGACTGCTGATTCTTCCATATGCCGTTAATGGGCTGAAAACGCCTCTTTTGGGACTCTGCAGAGAAAGTGTTTGCAGACTGCTGAATCCACACACGGGTTTAACTCTGGAAGTTGAGTGCACACATTGACAACCGTTCTGTTAGATAGCTGCGTTTTGGATTTAGAAGCAGATATTTCCCTGTGCTTATTGCTGTTTCTTCCATATGCCGGTAATGGGCTGAAAACGCCTGTTTTGGGACTCTGCAGAGAAAGTGTTTGCAGACTGCTGAATCCACACACGGGTTTAACTCTGGAAGTTGAGTGCACACATTGACAACCGTTCTGTTAGATAGCTGCGTTTTGGATTTACAAGCAGATATTTCCCTGTGCTGACTGCTGTTTCTCCCATATGCCGGTAATGGGCTGAAAACGCCTGTTTTGGGACTCTGCAGAGAAAGTGTTTGCAGACTGCTGAATCCACACACGGGTTTAACTCTGGAAGTTGAGTGCACACATTGACAACCGTTCTGTTAGATAGCTGCGTTTTAGATTTAGAAGCAGATATTTCCCTGTGCTTACTGCTGTTTCTTCCATATGCCGGTAATGGGCTGAAAACGCCTGTTTTGGGACTCTGCAGAGAAAGTGTTTGCAAACTGCTGAATCCACACACGGGTTTAACTCTGGAAGTTGAGTGCACACATTGACAACCGTTCTGTTAGATAGCTGCGTTTTGGATTTAGAAGCAGATATTTCCCTGTGCTGACTGCTGTTTCTACCATATGCCGGTATTGTGCTGAAAACACCAGTTTTGGGACTCTGCAGAGAAAGTGTTTGCAGACTTCTGAATCCACACACGGGTTTAACTCTGGAAGTTGAGTGCACACATTGACAACCGTTCTGTTAGATAGCTGCGTTTTGGATTTAGAAGCAGATATTTCCCTGTGCATACAGCTGTTTCTTCCATATGCCGGTAATGGGCTGAAAACGCCTGTTTTGGGACTCTGCAGAGAAAGTGTTTGCAGACTGCTGAATCCACACACGGGTTTAACTCTGGAAGTTGAGTGCACACATTGACAACCGTTCTGTTAGATAGCTGCGTTTTGGATTTAGAAGCAGATATTTCCCTGTGCTTACTGCTGTTTCTTCCATATGCCGGTAATGGGCTGAACACGCCTGTTTTGGGACTCTGCAAAGAAAGTGTTTCCAGACTGCTGAATCCACACACGGGTTTAACTCTGGAAGTTGAGTGCACACATTGACAACCATTCTGTTAGATAGCTGCGTTTTGGATTTAGAAGCAGATATTTCCCTGTGCTTACTGCTGTTTCTTCCATATGCCGGTAATGGGCTGAAAACGCCTGTTTTGGGACTCTGCAGAGAAAGTGTTTGCAGACTGCTGAATCCACATACGGGTTTAACTCTGGAAGTTGAGTGCACAAATTGACAACCGTTCTGTTAGATAGCTGCGTTTTGGATTTAGAAGCAGATATTTCCCTGTGCTTACTGCTGTTTCTTCCATATGCCGGTAATGGGCTGAAAACGCCTGTTTTGGGACTCTGCAGAGAAAGTGTTTGCAGACTGCTGAATCCACACACGGGTTTAACTCTGGAAGTTGAGTGCACACATTGGCAACCGTTCTGTTAGATAGCTGCGTTTTGGATTTAGAAGCAGATATTTCCCTGTGCTGACTGCTGTTTCTTCCATATGCCGGTAATGGGCTGAAAACGCCTGTTTTGGGAGTCTGCAGAGAAAGTGTTTGCAGACTGCTGAATCCACACACGGGTTTAACTCTGGAAGTTGAGTGCACACATTGACAGCCATTCTGTTAGATAGCTGCGTTTTGGATTTAGAAGCAGATATTTCCCCGTGCTGACTGCTGATTCTTCCATATGCCGGTAATGGGCTGAAAACGCCTGTTTTGGGACTCTGCAGAGAAAGTGTTTGCAGACTGCTGAATCCACACACGGGATTAACTCTGGAAGTTGAGTGCACACATTGACAACCGTTCTGTTAGATAGCTGCGTTTTGGAATTAGAAGCAGATAGTTCCCTGTGCTTACTGCTGTTTCTTCCATATGCCGGTAATGGGCTGAAAACGCCTGTTTTGGGACTCTGCAGAGAAAGTGTTTGCAGACTGCTGAATCCACACACGGGTTTAACTGTGGAAGTTGAGTGCACACATTGACAACCGTTCTGTTAGATAGCTGCGTTTTGGATTTAGAAGCAGATATTTCCCTGTGCTTACTGCTGTTTCTTCCATATGCCGGTAATGGGGTGAAAACGCCTGTTTTGGGACTCTGCAGAGAAAGTGTTTGCAGACTGCTGAATCCACACACGGGTTTAACTCTGGAAGTTGAGTGCACACATTGACAACCGTTCTGTTAGATAGCTGCGTTTTGGATTTAGAAGCAGATATTTCCCTGTGCTTACTGCTGTTTCTTACATATGCCGGTATTGTGCTGAAAACGCCAGTTTTGGGACTCTGCAGAGAAAGTGTTTGCAGACTGCTGAATCCACACACGGGTTTAACTCTGGAAGTTGAGTGCACACATTGACAACCGTTCTGTTAGATAGCTGCGTTTTGGATTTAGAAGCAGATATTTCCCTGTGCTGACTGCTGTTTCTTCCATATGCCGGTAATGGGCTGAAAACGCCTGTTTTGGGTCTCTGCAGAGAAAGTGTTTGCAGACTGCTGAATCCACACACGGGTTTAACTCTGGAAGTTGAGTGCACACATTGACAACCGTTCTGTTAGATAGCTGCGTTTTGGATTTAGAAGCAGATATTTCCCTGTGCTTACTGCTCTTTCTTCCATATGCCGGTAATGGGCTGAAAACGCCTGTTTTGGGACTCTGCAAAGAAAGTGTTTCCAGACTGCTGAATCCACACACGGGTTTAACTCTGGAAGTTGAGTGCACACATTGACAACCGTTCTGCTAGATAGCTGCGTTTTGGATTTAGAAGCAGATATTTCCCTGTGCTTCCTGCTGTTTCTTCCATATGCCGGTAATGGGCTGAAAACGCCTGTTTTGGGACTCTGCAGAGAAAGTGTTTGCAGACTGCTGAATCCACACACGGGTTTAACTCTGGAAGTTGAGTGCACACATTGACAGCCATTCTGTTAGATAGCTGCGTTTTGGATTTAGAAGCAGATATTTCCCCGTGCTGACTGCTGATTCTTCCATTTGCCGGTAATGGGCTGAAAACGCCTGTTTTGGGACTCTGCAGAGAAAGTGTTTGCAGACTGCTGAATCCACACACGGGATTAACTCTGGAAGTTGAGTGCACACATTGACAACCGTTCTGTTAGATAGCTCCGTTTTGGAATTAGAAGCAGATAGTTCCCTGTGCTTACTGCTGTTTCTTCCATATGCCGGTAATGGGCTGAAAACGCCTGTTTTGGGACTCTGCAGAGAAAGTGTTTGCAGACTGTTGAATCCACACACGGGTTTAACTCTGGAAGTTGAGTGCACACATAGACAACCGTTCTGTTAGATAGCTGCGTTTTGGATTTAGAAGCAGATATTTCCCTGTGCTGACTGCTGTTTCTTCCATATGCCGGTAATGGGCTGAAAACGCCTGTTTTGGGACTCTGCAGAGAAAGTGTTTGCAGACTGCTGAATCCACACACGGGTTTAACTCTGGAAGTTGAGTGCACACATTGACAACCGTTCTGTTAGATAGCTGCGTTTTGGATTTAGAAGTAGATATTTCCCTGTGCTTACTGCTGTTTCTTCCATATGCCGGTAATGGGCTGAAAACGCCTGTTTTGGGACTCTGCAGAGAAAGTGTTTGCAGACTGCTGGATCCACACACGGGTTTAACTCTGGAAGTTGAGTGCACAAATTGACAACCGTTCTGTTAGATAGCTGCGTTTTGGATTTAGAAGCAGATATTTCCCTGTGCTTACTGCTGTTTCTTCCATATGCCGGTATTGTGCTGAAAACGCCAGTTTTGGGACTCTGCAGAGAAAGTGTTTGCAGACTGCTGAATCCACACACGGGTTTAACTCTGGAAGTTGAGTGCACACATTGACAACCGTTCTGTAAGATAGCTGCGTTTTGGATTTAGAAGCAGATATTTCCCTGTGCTGACTGCTGTTTCTTCCATATGCCGGTAATGGGCTGAAAACGCCTGTTTTGGGTCTCTGCAGAGAAAGTGTTTGCAGACTGCTGAATCCACACACGGGTTTAACTCTGGAAGTTGAGTGCACACATTGACAACCGTTCTGTTAGATAGCTGCGTTTTGGATTTAGAAGCAGATATTTCCCCGTGCTTATTGCTGTTTCTTCCATATGCCGGTAATGGGCTGAAAACGCCTGTTTTGGGTCTCTGCAGAGAAAGTGTTTGCAGACTGCTGAATCCACACACGGGTTTAACTCTGGAAGTTGAGTGCACACATTGACAACCGTTCTGTTGGATAGCTGCGTTTTGGATTTAGAAGCAGATATTTCCCTGTGCTTACTGCTGTTTCTTCCATATGCCGGTAATGGGCTGAAAACGCCTGTTTTGGGACTCTGCATAGAAAGTGTTTCCAGACTGCTGAATCCACACACGGGTTTAACTCTGGAAGTTGAGTGCACACATTGACAACCGTTCTGTTAGATAGCTGCGTTTTGCATTTAGAAGCAGATATTTCCCTGTGCTGACTGCTGTTTCTTCCATATGCCGGTAATGGGCTGAAAACGCCTGTTTTGGGACACTGCAGAGAAAGTGTTTGCAGACTGCTGAATTCACATACGGGTTTAACTCTGGAAGTTGAGTGCACACATTGACAACCGTTCTGTTAGATAGCTGCGTTTTGGATTTAGAAGCAGATATTTCCCTGTGCTTACTGCTGTTTCTTCCATATGCCGGTAAAGGGCTGAAAACGCCTGTTTTGGGACGCTGCAGAGAAAGTGTTTGCAGACTGCTGAATCCACACACGGGTTTAACTCTGGAAGTTGAGTGCACACATTGACAACCGTTCTGTTAGATAGCTGCGTTTTGGATTTAGAAGCAGATATTTCCCTGTGCTGACTGCTGTTTCTTCCATATGCCGGTAATGGGCTGAAAACGCCTGTTTTGGGAGTCTGCAGAGAACGTGTTTGCATACTGCTGAATCCACACACGGGTTTAACTCTGGAAGTTGAGTGCACACATTGACAGCCATTCTGTTAGATAGCTGCGTTTTGGATT
The DNA here is from genome assembly GCF_030222135.1 of Aotus nancymaae. Classification (NCBI taxonomy): domain Eukaryota; kingdom Metazoa; phylum Chordata; class Mammalia; order Primates; family Aotidae; genus Aotus; species Aotus nancymaae. The sequence goes on along the minus strand of NW_026988577.1, from coordinate 130,201 downwards.
TAGAAGCAGATATTTCCCTGTGCTGACTGCTGTTTCTTCCATATGCCGGTAATGGGCTGAAAACGCCTGTTTTGGGACTCTGCAGAGAAAGTGTTTGCAGACTGCTGAATCCACACACGGGTTTAACTCTGGAAGTTGAGTGCACACATTGACAGCCGTTCTGTTAGATAGATGCCTTTTGGATTTAGAAGCAGATATTTCCCTGTGCTGACTGCTGTTTCTTCCATATACCGGTAATGGGCTGAAAACGCCTGTTTTGGGACTCTGCAGAGAAAGTGTTTGCAGACTGCTGAATCCACACACCCGTTTAACTATGGAAGTTGAGTGCACACATTGACAACCGTTCTGTTTGATAGCTGCGTTTTGAATTTAGAAGCAGATATTTCCCTGTGCTTACTGCTGTTTCTTCCATATGCCGGTAATGGGCTAAAACGCCTGTTTTGGGTCTCTGCAGAGAAAGTGTTTACAGACTGCTGAATCCACACACGGGTTTAACTCTGGAAGTTGAGTGCACACATTGACAACCGTTCTGTTAGATAGCTGCGTTTTGGATTTAGAAGCAGATATTTCCCTGTGCTTACTGCTGTTTCTTCCTTATGCCGGTAATGGGCTGAAAACGCCTTGTTTGTGACTCTGCAGAGAAAGTGTTTGCAGACTGCTGAATCCACACACGGGTTTAACTCTGGAAGTTGAGTGCTCACATTGACAACCATTCTGTTAGATAGCTGCGTTTTGGATTTAGAAGCAGATATTTCCCTGTGCTGACTACTGTTTCTTCCATATGCCAGTAATGGGCTGAAAACGCCTGTTTTGGGACTCTGCAGAGAAAGTGTTTGCAGACTGCTGAATCCACACACGGGTTGAACTCTGGAAGTTGAGTGCACACATTGACAACCGTTCTGTTAGATAGCTGCGTTTTGGATTTAGAAGCAGATATTTCCCTGTGCTTACTGCTGTTTCTTCCATATCCCGGTAATGGGCTGAAAACGCCTGTTTCGGGACTCTGCAGAGAAAGTGTTTGAAGACTGCTGAATCCACACACGGGTTTAACTCTGGAAGTTGAGTGCACACATTGACAACCGTTCTGTTAGATAGCTGCGTTTTGGATTTAGAAGCAGATATTTCCCTGTGCTTACTGCTGTTTCTTCCTTATGCGTGTATTGTGCTGAAAACGCCAGTTTTGGGACACTGCAGAGAAAGTGTTTGCAGACTGCTGAATCCACACACGGGTTTAACTCTGGAAGTTGAGTGCACACATTGACAACCGTTCTGTTAGATAGCTGCGTTTTGGATTTAGAAGCAGATATTTCCCTGTGCTTACTGCTGTTTCTTCCTTATGCCGGTAATGGGCTGAAAACGCCTGGTTTGTGACTCTGCAGAGAAAGTGTTTGCAGACTGCTGAATCCACACACGGGTTTAACTCTGGAAGTTGAGTGCACACATTGACAACCATTCTGTTAGATAGCTGCGTTTTGGATTTAGAAGCAGATATTTCCCTGTGCTGACTACTGTTTCTTCCATATGCCAGTAATGGGCTGAAAACGCCTGTTTTGGGACTCTGCAGAGAAAGTGTTTGCAGACTGCTGAATCCACACACGGGTTGAACTCTGGAAGTTGAGTGCACACATTGACAACCGTTCTGTTAGATAGCTGCGGTTTGGATTTAGAAGCAGATATTTCCCTGTGCTTACTGCTGTTTCTTCCATATCCCGGTAATGGGCTGAAAACGCCTGTTTCGGGACTCTGCAGAGAAAGTGTTTGAAGACTGCTGAATCCACACACGGGTTTAACTCTGGAAGTTGAGTGCACACATTGACAACCGTTCTGTTAGATAGCTGCGTTTTGGATTTAGAAGCAGATATTTCCCTGTGCTTACTGCTGTTTCTTCCTTATGCGGGTATTGTGCTGAAAACGCCAGTTTTGGGACACTGCAGAGAAAGTGTTTGCAGACTGCTGAATCCACACACGGGTTTAACTCTGGAAGTTGAGTGCACACATTGACAACCGTTCTGTTAGATAGCTGCGTTTTGGATTTAGAAGCAGATATTTCCCTGTGCTGACTGCTGTTTCTCCCATATGCCGGTAATGGGCTGAAAACGCCTGTTTTGGGACTCTGCAGAGAAAGTGTTTGCAGACTGCTGAATCCACACACGGGTTTTACTCTGGAAGTTGAGTGCACACATTGACAACCGTTCTGTTAGATAGCTGCGTTTTAGATTTAGAAGCAGATATTTCCCTGTGCTTACTGCTGTTTCTTCCATATGCCGGTAATGGGCTGAAAACGCCTGTTTTGGGACTCTGCAGAGAAAGTTTTTGCAAACTGCTGAATCCACACACGGGTTTAACTCTGGAAGTTGAGTGCACACATTGACAACCGTTCTGTTGGATAGCTGCGTTTTGGATTTAGAAGCAGATATTTCCCTGTGCTTACTGCTGTTTCTACCATATACCGGTATTGTGCTGAAAACACCAGTTTTGGAACTCTGCAGAGAAAGTGTTTGCAGACTGCTTAATCCACACACAGGTATAACTCTGGAAGTTGAGTGCACACATTGACAACCGTTCTATTAGATAGCTGCGTTTTGGATTTAGAAGCAGATATTTCCCTGTGCTTACTGCTGTTTCTTCCATATGCCGGTAATGGGCTGAAAACGCCTGTTTTGGGTCTCTGCAGAGAAAGTGTTTGCAGACTGCTGAATCCACACACGGGTTGAACTCTGGAAGTTGAGTGCACACATTGACAACCGTTCTGTTTGATAGCTGCGTTTTGGATTTAGAAGCAGATATTTCCCTGTGCTGACTGCTGTTTCTTCCATATGCCGGTAATGGGCTAAAACGCCTGTTTTGGGTCTCTGCAGAGAAAGTGTTTGCAGACTGCTGAATCCACCCACGGGTTTAACTCTGGAAGTTGAGTGCACACATTGACAACCGTTCTGTTAGATAGCTGCGTTTTGGATTTAGAAGCAGATATTTCCCTGTGCTTACTGCTGTTTCTTCCGTATGCCGGTAATGGGCTGAAAACGCCTGTTTTGGGACTCTGCAAAGAAAGTGTTTCCAGACTGCTGAATCCACACACCGGTTTAACTCTGGAAGATGAGTGCACACATTGACAACCGTTCTGTTAGATAGCTGCGTTTTGGATTTAGAAGCAGATATTTCCCTGTGCTGACTGCCGTTTCTTCCATATGCCGGGAATGGGCTGAAAACGCCTGTTTTGGGACTCTGCAGAGAAAGTGTTTGCAGACTGCTGAATCCACACACGGGTTTACCTCTGGAAGTTGAGTGCACACATTGACAACCGTTCTGTTAGATAGCTGCGTTTTGGATTTAGAAGCAGATATTTCCCTGTGCTTACTGCTGTTTCTTCCATATACCGGTAATGGGCTGAAAACGCCTGTTTTGGGACTCTGCAGAGAAAGTGTTTGCAGACTGCTGAATCCACACACGGGTTTAACTCTGGAAGCTGAGTTCACACATTGACAACCGTTCTGTTAGATATCTGCCTTTTGGATTTAGAAGCAGATATTTCCCTGTGCTTACTGCTGTTTCTTCCTTATGCCGGTAATGGGCTGAAAACGCCTGTTTTGGGACTCTGCAGAGAAAGTGTTTGCAGACTGCTGAATCCACACACGGGTTTAACTCTGGAAGTTGAGTGCACACATTGACAACCGTTCTGTTAGATAGCTGCGTTTTGGATTTAGAAGCAGATATTTCCCTGTGCTGACTACTGTTTCTTCCATATGCCAGTAATTGGCTGAAAACGCCTGTTTTGGGACTCTGCAGAGAAAGTGTTTGCAGACTGCTGAATCCACACACGGGTTTAACTCTGGAAGTTCAGTGCACACATTGACAACCGTTCTGTTAGATAGCTGCGGTTTGGATTTAGAAGCAGATATTTCCCTGTGCTTACTGCTGTTTCTTCCATATGCGGGTATTGTGCTGAAAACGCCAGTTTTGGGACACTGCAGAGAAAGTGTTTGCAGACTGCTGAATCCACACACGGGTTTAACTCTGGAAGTTGAGTGCACACATTGACAACCGTTCTGTTAGATAGCTGCGTTTTGGATTTAGAAGCAGATATTTCCCTGTGCTGACTGCTGTTTCTTCCATATGCGGGTATTGTGCTGAAAACGCCAGTTTTGGGACACTGCAGAGAAAGTGTTTGCAGACTGTTGAATCCACACACGGGTTTAACTCTGGAAGTTGAGTGCACACATTGACAACCGTTCTGTTAGATAGCTGCGTTTTGGATTTAGAAGCAGATATTTCCCTGTGCTGACTGCTGTTTCTCCCATATGCCGGTAATGGGCTGAAAACGCGTGTTTTGGGATTCTGCAGAGAAAGTGTTTGCAGACTGCTGAATCCACACACGGGTTTTACTCTGGAAGTTGAGTGCACACATTGACAACCGTTCTGTTAGATAGCTGCGTTTTAGATTTAGAAGCAGATATTTCCCTGTGCTTACTGCTGTTTCTTCCATATGCCGGTAATGGGCTGAAAACGCCTGTTTTGGGACTCTGCAGAGAAAGTTTTTGCAAACTGCTGAATCCACACACGGGTTTAACTCTGGAAGTTGAGTGCACACATTGACAACCGTTCTGTTGGATAGCTGCGTTTTGGATTTAGAAGCAGATATTTCCCTGTGCTTTCTGCTGTTTCTACCATATGCCGGTATTGTGCTGAAAACACCACTTTTGGGACTCTGCAGAGAAAGTGTTTGCAGACTGCTGAATCCACACACAGGTATAACTCTGGAAGTTGAGTGCACACATTGACAACCGTTCTATTAGACAGCTGCGTTTTGGATTTAGAAGCAGATATTTCCCTGTGCTTACTGCTGTTTCTTCCATATGCCGGTAATGGGCTGAAAACACCTGTTTTGGGTCTCTGCAGAGAAAGTGTTTGCAGACTGCTGAATCCACACACGGGTTTATCTCTGGAAGTTGAGTGCACACATTGACAACCGTTTTGTTAGATAGATGCGTTTTGGATTTAGAAGGAGATATTTCCCTGTGCTTACTGCTGTTTCTTCCATATGCCGGTAATGGGCTGAAAACGCCTGTTTTGGGACTCTGCAAAGAAAGTGTTTCCAGACTGCTGAATCCACACACGGGTTTAACTCTGGAAGTTGAGTGCACACATTGACAACCGTTCTGTTAGATAGCTGCGTTTTGGATTTAGAAGCAGATATTTCCCTGTGCTTACTGCTGTTTCTTCCAAATGCCGGGAATGGGCTGAAAACGCCTGTTTTGGGACTCTGCAGAGAAAGTGATTGCAGACTGCTGAATCCACACACGGGTTTAACTCTGGAAGTTGAGTGCACACATTGACAACCGTTCTGTTAGATAGCTGCGTTTTGGATTTAGAAGCAGATATTTCCCTGTGCTGACTGCTGTTTCTTCCATATGCCGGTAATGTGCTGAAAACGCCTGTTTTGGGACTCTGCAGAGAAAGTGTTTGCAGACTGCTGAATCCACACACGGGTTTAACTCTGGAAGTTGAGTGCACACATTGACAACCGTTCTGTTAGATAGCTGCGTTTTGGATTTAGAAGCAGATATTTCCCTGTGCTGACTACTGTTTCTTCCATATGCCAGTAATGGGCTGAAAACGCCTGTTTTGGGACTCTGCAGAGAATGTGTTTGCAGACTGCTGAATCCACACACGGGTTGAACTCTGGAAGTTGAGTGCACACATTGACAACCGTTCTGTTAGATAGCTGCGGTTTGGATTTAGAAGCAGATATTTCCCTGTGCTTACTGCTGCTTCTTCCATAAGCTGGTAATGGGCTGAAAACGCCTGTTTCGGGACTCTGCAGAGAAAGTGTTTGAAGACTGCTGAATCCACACTCGGGTTTAACTCTGGAAGTTGAGTGCACACATTGACAACCGTTCTGTTAGATAGCTGCGTTTTGGATTTAGAAGCAGATATTTCCCTGTGCTTACTGCTGTTTCTTCCATATGCAGGTATTGTGCTGAAAACGCCAGTTTTGGGACACTGCAGAGAAAGTGTTTGCAGACTGCTGAATCCACACACGGGTTTAACTCTGGAAGTTGAGTGCACACATTGACAACCGTTCTGTTAGATAGCTGCGTTTTGGATTTAGAAGCAGATATTTCCCTGTGCTGACTGCTGTTTCTCCCATATGCCGGTAATGGGCTGAAAACGCCTGTTTTGGGACTCTGCAGAGAAAGTGTTTGCAGACTGCTGAATCCACACACGGGTTTAACTCTGGAAGTTGAGTGCACACATTGAAAACCGTTCTGTTGGATAGCTGCGTTTTGGATTTAGAAGCAGATATTTCCCTGTGCTTACTGCTGTTTCTACCATAAGCCGGTATTGTGCTTAAAACACCAGTTTTGGGACTCTGCAGAGAAAGTGTTTGCAGACTGCTGAATCGACACACAGGTATAACTCTGGAAGTTGAGTGCACACATTGACAACCGTTCTATTAGATAGCTGCGTTTTGTATTTAGAAGCAGATATTTCCCTGTGCTTACTGCTGTTTCTTCCATATGCCGGTAATGGGCTGAAAACGCCTGTTTTGGGTCTCTGCAGAGAAAGTGTTTGCAGACTGCTGAATCCACACACGCGTTTAACTCTGGAAGTTAAGTGCACACATTGACAACCGTTTTGTTGGATAACTGCGTTTTGGATTTAGAAGGAGATATTTCCCTGTGCTTACTGCTGTTTCTTCCATATGCCGGTAATGGGCTGAAAACGCCTGTTTTGGGACTCTGCAAAGAAAGTGTTACCAGACTGCTGAATCCACACACGGGTTTAACTCTGGAAGTTGAGTGCACACATTGACAACCGTTCTGTTAGATAGCTGCGTTTTGGATTTAGAAGCAGATATATCCCTGTGCTGACTGCTGTTTCTTCCATATGCCGGTAATGGGCTGAAAACGCCTGTTTTGGGACTCTGCAGAGAAAGTGTTTGCAGACTGCTGAATCCACACACGGGTTTAACTCTGGAAGTTCAGTGCACACATTGACAACCGTTCTGTTAGATAGCTGCGGTTTGGATTTAGAAGCAGGTATTTCCCTGTGCTTACTGCTGTTTCTTCCATATGCCGGTAATGGGCTGAAAACGCCTGTTTTGGGACTCTGCAGAGAAAGTGTTTGAAGACTGCTGAATCCACACACGGGTTTAACTCTGGAAGTTGAGTGCACACATTGACAACCGTTCTGTTAGATAGCTGCGTTTTGGATTTAGAAGCAGATATTTCCCTGTGCTTACTGCTGTTTCTTCCATATGCGGGTATTGTGCTGAAAACGCCAGTTTTGGGACACTGCAGAGAAAGTGTTTGCAGACTGTTGAATCCACACACGGGTTTAACTCTGGAAGTTGAGTGCACACATTGACAACCGTTCTGTTAGATAGCTGCGTTTTGGATTTAGAAGCAGATATTTCCCTGTGCTGACTGCTGTTTCTCCCATATGCCGGTAATGGGCTGAAAACGCCTGTTTTGGGACTCTGCAGAGAAAGTGTTTGCAGACTGCTGAATCCACACACGGGTTTACCTCTGGAAGTTGAGTGCACACATTGACAACCGTTCTGTTAGATAGCTGCGTTTTGGATTTAGGAGCAGATATTTCCCTGTGCTTACTGCTGTTTCTTCCATATACCGGTAATGGGCTGAAAACGCCTGTTTTGGGACTCTGCAGAGAAAGTGTTTGCAGACTGCTGAATCCACACACGGGTTTAACTCTGGAAGCTGAGCTCACACATTGACAACCGTTCTGTTAGATAGCTGCCTTTTGGATTTAGAAGCAGATATTTCCCTGTGCTTACTGCTGTTTCTTCCTTATGCCGGTAATGGGCTGAAAACGCCTGTTTTGGGACTCTGCAGAGAAAGTGTTTGCAGACTGCTGAATCCACACACGGGTTTAACTCTGGAAGTTGAGTGCAAACATTGACAACCGTTCTGTTAGATAGCTGCGTTTTGGATTTAGAAGCAGATATTTCCCTGTGCTGACTACTGTTTCTTCCATATGCCAGTAATTGGCTGAAAACGCCTGTTTTGGGACTCTGCAGAGAAAGTGTTTGCAGACTGCTGAATCCACACACGGGTTTAACTCTGGAAGTTCAGTGCACACATTGACAACCGTTCTGTTAGATAGCTGCGGTTTGGATTTAGAAGCAGATATTTCCCTGTGCTTACTGCTGTTTCTTCCATATGCGGGTATTGTGCTGAAAACGCCAGTTTTGGGACACTGCAGAGAAAGTGTTTGCAGACTGCTGAATCCACACACGGGTTTAACTCTGGAAGTTGAGTGCACACATTGACAACCGTTCTGTTAGATAGCTGCGTTTTGGATTTAGAAGCAGATATTTCCCTGTGCTGACTGCTGTTTCTTCCATATGCGGGTATTGTGCTGAAAACGCCAGTTTTGGGACACTGCAGAGAAAGTGTTTGCAGACTGTTGAATCCACACACGGGTTTAACTCTGGAAGTTGAGTGCACACATTGACAACCGTTCTGTTAGATAGCTGCGGTTTGGATTTAGAAGCAGGTATTTCCCTGTGCTTACTGCTGTTTCTTCCATATGCCGGTAATGGGCTGAAAACGCCTGTTTCGGGACTCTGCAGAGAAAGTGTTTGAAGACTGCTGAATCCACACACGGGTTTAACTCTGGAAGTTGAGTGCACACATTGACAACCGTTCTGTTAGATAGCTGCGTTTTGGATTTAGAAGCAGATATTTCCCTGTGCTTACTGCTGTTTCTTCCATATGCGGGTATTGTGCTGAAAACGCCAGTTTTGGGACACTGCAGAGAAAGTGTTTGCAGACTGTTGAATCCACACACGGGTTTAACTCTGGAAGTTGAGTGCACACATTGACAACCGTTCTGTTAGATAGCTGCGTTTTGGATTTAGAAGCAGATATTTCCCTGTGCTGACTGCTGTTTCTCCCATATGCCGGTAATGGGCTGAAAACGCCTGTTTTGGGACTCTGCAGAGAAAGTGTTTGCAGACTGCTGAATCCACACACGGGTTTACCTCTGGAAGTTGAGTGCACACATTGACAACCGTTCTGTTAGATAGCTGCGTTTTGGATTTAGGAGCAGATATTTCCCTGTGCTTACTGCTGTTTCTTCCATATACCGGTAATGGGCTGAAAACGCCTGTTTTGGGACTCTGCAGAGAAAGTGTTTGCAGACTGCTGAATCCACACACGGGTTTAACTCTGGAAGCTGAGCTCACACATTGACAACCGTTCTGTTAGATAGCTGCCTTTTGGATTTAGAAGCAGATATTTCCCTGTGCTTACTGCTGTTTCTTCCTTATGCCGGTAATGGGCTGAAAACGCCTGTTTTGGGACTCTGCAGAGAAAGTGTTTGCAGACTGCTGAATCCACACACGGGTTTAACTCTGGAAGTTGAGTGCAAACATTGACAACCGTTCTGTTAGATAGCTGCGTTTTGGATTTAGAAGCAGATATTTCCCTGTGCTGACTACTGTTTCTTCCATATGCCAGTAATTGGCTGAAAACGCCTGTTTTGGGACTCTGCAGAGAAAGTGTTTGCAGACTGCTGAATCCACACACGGGTTTAACTCTGGAAGTTCAGTGCACACATTGACAACCGTTCTGTTAGATAGCTGCGGTTTGGATTTAGAAGCAGATATTTCCCTGTGCTTACTGCTGTTTCTTCCATATGCGGGTATTGTGCTGAAAACGCCAGTTTTGGGACACTGCAGAGAAAGTGTTTGCAGACTGCTGAATCCACACACGGGTTTAACTCTGGAAGTTGAGTGCACACATTGACAACCGTTCTGTTAGATAGCTGCGTTTTGGATTTAGAAGCAGATATTTCCCTGTGCTGACTGCTGTTTCTTCCATATGCGGGTATTGTGCTGAAAACGCCAGTTTTGGGACACTGCAGAGAAAGTGTTTGCAGACTGTTGAATCCACACACGGGTTTAACTCTGGAAGTTGAGTGCACACATTGACAACCGTTCTGTTAGATAGCTGCGTTTTGGATTTAGAAGCAGATATTTCCTGTGCTGACTGCTGTTTCTCCCATATGCCGGTAATGGGCTGAAAACGCGTGTTTTGGGATTCTGCAGAGAAAGTCTTTGCAGACTGCTGAATCCACACACGGGTTTTACTCTGGAAGTTGAGTGCACACATTGACAACCGTTCTGTTAGATAGCTGCGTTTTAGATTTAGAAGCAGATATTTCCCTGTGCTTACTGCTGTTTCTTCCATATGCCGGTAATGGGCTGAAAACGCCTGTTTTGGGACTCTGCAGAGAAAGTTTTTGCAAACTGCTGAATCCACACACGGGTTTAACTCTGGAAGTTGAGTGCACACATTGACAACCGTTCTGTTGGATAGCTGCGTTTTGGATTTAGAAGCAGATATTTCCCTGTGCTTTCTGCTGTTTCTACCATATGCCGGTATTGTGCTGAAAACACCACTTTTGGGACTCTGCAGAGAAAGTGTTTGCAGACTGCTGAATCCACACACAGGTATAACTCTGGAAGTTGAGTGCACACATTGACAACCGTTCTATTAGACAGCTGCGTTTTGGATTTAGAAGCAGATATTTCCCTGTGCTTACTGCTGTTTCTTCCATATGCCGGTAATGGGCTGAAAACGCCTGTTTTGGGACTCTGCAGAGAAAGTGATTGCAGACTGCTGAATCCACACACGGGTTTAACTCTGGAAGTTGAGTGCACACATTGACAACCGTTCTGTTAGATAGCTGCGTTTTGGATTTAGAAGCAGATATTTCCCTGTGCTGACTGCTGTTTCTTCCATATGCCGGTAATGTGCTGAAAACGCCTGTTTTGGGACTCTGCAGAGAAAGTGTTTGCAGACTCCTGAATCCACACACGGGTTTAACTCTGGAAGTTGAGTGCACACATTGACAACCGTTCTGTTAGATAGCTGCGTTTTGGATTTAGAAGCAGATATTTCCCTGTGCTGACTACTGTTTCTTCCATATGCCAGTAATGGGCTGAAAACGCCTGTTTTGGGACTCTGCAGAGAATGTGTTTGCAGACTGCTGAATCCACACACGGGTTGAACTCTGGAAGTTGAGTGCACACATTGACAACCGTTCTGTTAGATAGCTGCGGTTTGGATTTAGAAGCAGATATTTCCCTGTGCTTACTGCTGCTTCTTCCATAAGCTGGTAATGGGCTGAAAACGCCTGTTTCGGGACTCTGCAGAGAAAGTGTTTGAAGACTGCTGAATCCACACTCGGGTTTAACTCTGGAAGTTGAGTGCACACATTGACAACCGTTCTGTTAGATAGCTGCGTTTTGGATTTAGAAGCAGATATTTCCCTGTGCTTACTGCTGTTTCTTCCATATGCAGGTATTGTGCTGAAAACGCCAGTTTTGGGACACTGCAGAGAAAGTGTTTGCAGACTGCTGAATCCACACACGGGTTTAACTCTGGAAGTTGAGTGCACACATTGACAACCGTTCTGTTAGATAGCTGCGTTTTGGATTTAGAAGCAGATATTTCCCTGTGCTGACTGCTGTTTCTCCCATATGCCGGTAATGGGCTGAAAACGCCTGTTTTGGGACTCTGCAGAGAAAGTGTTTGCAGACTGCTGAATCCACACACGGGTTTAACTCTGGAAGTTGAGTGCACACATTGAAAACCGTTCTGTTGGATAGCTGCGTTTTGGATTTAGAAGCAGATATTTCCCTGTGCTTACTGCTGTTTCTTCCATATGCCGGTAATGGGCTGAAAACGCCTGTTTCGGGACTCTGCAGAGAAAGTGTTTGAAGACTGCTGAATCCACACACGGGTTTAACTCTGGAAGTTGAGTGCACACATTGACAACCGTTCTGTTAGATAGCTGCGTTTTGGATTTAGAAGCAGATATTTCCCTGTGCTTACTGCTGTTTCTTCCATATGCGGGTATTGTGCTGAAAACGCCAGTTTTGGGACACTGCAGAGAAAGTGTTTGCAGACTGTTGAATCCACACACGGGTTTAACTCTGGAAGTTGAGTGCACACATTGACAACCGTTCTGTTAGATAGCTGCGTTTTGGATTTAGAAGCAGATATTTCCCTGTGCTGACTGCTGTTTCTCCCATATGCCGGTAATGGGCTGAAAACGCCTGTTTTGGGACTCTGCAGAGAAAGTGTTTGCAGACTGCTGAATCCACACACGGGTTTTACTCTGGAAGTTGAGTGCACACATTGACAACCGTTCTGTTAGATAGCTGCGTTTTAGATTTAGAAGCAGATATTTCCCTGTGCTTACTGCTGTTTCTTCCATATGCCGGTAATGGGCTGAAAACGCCTGTTTTGGGACTCTGCAGAGAAAGTTTTTGCAAACTGCTGAATCCACACACGGGTTTAACTCTGGAAGTTGAGTGCACACATTGACAACCGTTCTGTTGGATAGCTGCGTTTTGGATTTAGAAGCAGATATTTCCCTGTGCTTACTGCTGTTTCTACCATATGCCGGTATTGTGCTGAAAACACCACTTTTGGGACTCTGCAGAGAAAGTGTTTGCAGACTGCTGAATCCACACACAGGTATAACTCTGGAAGTTGAGTGCACACATTGACAACCGTTCTATTAGACAGCTGCGTTTTGGATTTAGAAGCAGATATTTCCCTGTGCTTACTGCTGTTTCTTCCATATGCCGGTAAAGGGCTGAAAACGCCTGTTTTGGGTCTCTGCAGAGAAAGTGTTTGCAGACTGCTGAATCCACACACGGGTTTATCTCTGGAAGTTGAGTGCACACATTGACAACCGTTTTGTTAGATAGCTGCGTTTTGGATTTAGAAGGAGATATTTCCCTGTGCTTACTGCTGTTTCTTCCATATGCCGGTAATGGGCTGAAAACGCCTGTTTTGGGACTCTGCAAAGAAAGTGTTTCCAGACTGCTGAATCCACACACGGGTTTAACTCTGGAAGTTGAGTGCACACATTGACAACCGTTCTGTTAGATAGCTGCGTTTTGGATTTAGAAGCAGATATTTCCCTATGCTTACTGCTCTTTCTTCCATATGCCGGGAATGGGCTGAAAACCCTGTTTTGGGACTCTGCAGAGAAAGTGTTTGCAGACTGCTGAATCCACACACGGGTTTAACTCTGGAAGTTGAGTGCACACATTGACAACCGTTCTGTTAGATAGCTGCGTTTTGGATTTAGAAGCAGATATTTCCCTGTGCTTACTGCTGTTTCTTCCATATGCCGGTAATGGGCTGAAAACGCCTGTTTTGGGACTCTGCAGAGAAAGTGTTTGCAGACTGCTGAATCCACACACGGGTTTAACTCTGGAAGTTGAGTGCACACATTGACAGCCGTTCTGTTAGATACCTTCGTTTTGGATTTAGAAGCAGATATTTCCCTGTGCTTACTGCTGTTTCTTCCATATGCCGGTAATGGGCTGAAAACGCCTGTTTTCGGAGTCTGCAGAGAAAGTGTTTGCATACTGCTGAATCCACACACGGGTTTAACTCTGGAAGTTGAGTGCACACATTGACAGCCATTCTGTTAGATAGCTGCGTTTTGGATTTAGAAGCAGATATTTCCCTGTGCTGACTGCTGTTTCTTCCATATGCCGGTAATAGGCTGAAAACGCCTGTTTTGGGACTCTGCAGAGAAAGTGTTTGCAGACTGCTGAATCCACACACGGGTTTAACTCTGGAAGTTGAGTGCACACATTGAGAACCGTTCTGTTAGATAGCTGCGTTTTGGATTTAGAAGCAGATATTTCCCTGTGCTTACTGCTGTTTCTTCCTTATGCCGGTAATGGGCTGAAAACGCCTGTTTTGGGACTCTGCAAAGAAAGTGTTTCCAGACTGCTGAACCCACACACGGGTTTAACTCTGGAAGTTGAGTGCACACATTGACAACCGTTCTGTTAGATAGCTGCGTTTTGGATTTAGAAGCAGAGATTTCCCTGTGCTGACTGCTGTTTCTTCCATATGCCGGTAATGGGCTGAAAACGCCTGTTTTGGGACTCTGCAGAGAAAGTGTTTGCAGACTGCTGAATCCACACACGGGTTTAATTCTGGAAGTTGAGTGCACACATTGACAACCATTCTGTTAGATAGCTGCGTTTTGGATTTAGAAGCAGATATTTCCCTGTGCTTACTGCTGTTTCTTCCATATGCCGGTAATGGGCTGAAAACGCCTGTTTTGGGACTCTGCAGAGAAAGTGTTTGCAGACTGCTGAATCCACACACGGGTTTAACTCTGGAAGTTGAGTGCACACATTGACAACCGTTCTGTTAGATAGCTGCGTTTTGGATTTAGAAGCAGATATTTCCCTGTGCTGACAGCTGTTTCCTCCATATGCCGGTAATGGGCTGAAAACGCCTGTTTTGGGACTCTGCAGAGAAAGTGTTTGCAGACTGCTGAATCCACACACGGGTTTAACTCTGGAAGTTGAGTGCACACATTGACAACCGTTCTGTTACATAGCTGCGTTTTAGATTTAGAAGCAGATATTTCCCTGTGCTTACTGCTGTTTCTTCCTTATGCGGGTATTGTGCTGAAAACGCCAGTTTTGGGACACTGCAGAGAAAGTGTTTGCAGACTGTTGAATCCACACACGGGTTTAACTCTGGAAGTTGAGTGCACACATTGACAACCGTTCTGTTAGATAGCTGCGTTTTGGATTTAGAAGCAGATATTTCCCTGTGCTGACTGCTGTTTCTCCCATATGCCGGTAATGGGCTGAAAACGCCTGTTTTGGGACTCTGCAGAGAAAGTGTTTGCAGACTGCTGAATCCACACACGGGTTTTACTCTGTAAGTTGAGTGCACACATTGACAGCCGTTCTGTTAGACAGCTGCGTTTTGGATTTAGAAGCAGATATTTCCCTGTGCTTACTGCTGTTTCTTCCATATACCGGTAATGGGCTGAAAACGCCTGTTTTGGGACTCTGCAGAGAAAGTGTTTGCAGACTGATGAATCCACACACGGGTTTAACTCTGGAAGTTGAGTGCACACATTGACAGGCGTTCTGTTAGATAGCTGCGTTTTGGATTTAGAAGCAGATATTTCCCTGTGCTTACTGCTGTTTCTTCCATATACCGGTAATGGGCTGAAAACGCCTGTTTTGGGACTCTGCAGAGAAAGTGTTTGCAGACTGCTGAATCCACACACCCGTTTAACTCTGGAAGTTGAGTGCACACATTGACAACCGTTCTGTTTGATAGCTGCGTTTTGGATTTAGAAGCAGATATTTCCCTGTGCTTACTGCTGTTTCTTCCATATGCCGGTAATGGGCTAAAACGCCTGTTTTGGGTCTCTGCAGAGAAAGTGTTTGCAGACTGCTGAATCCACACACGGGTTGAACTCTGGAAGTTGAGTGCACACATTGACAACCGTTCTGTTAGATAGCTGCGTTTTGGATTTAGAAGCAGATATTTCCCTGTGCTTACTGCTGTTTCTTCCGTATGCCGGTAATGGGCTGAAAACGCCTGTTTTGGGACTCTGCAAAGAAAGTGTTTCCAGACTGCTGAATCCACACACCGGTTTCTCTCTGGAAGGTGAGTGCAAACATTGACAACCGTTCTGTTAGATAGCTGCGTTTTGGATTTAGAAGCAGATATTTCCCTGTGCTGACTGCTGTTTCTTCCGTATGCCGGTAATGGGCTGAAAACGCCTGTTTTGGGACTCTGCAGAGAAAGTGTTTGCAGACTGCTGAATCCACACACGGGTTTAACTCTGGAAGTTGAGTGCACACATTGACAACCGTTCTGTTAGATAGCTGCGTTTTGGATTTAGAAGCAGATATTTCCCTGTGCTTACTGCTGTTTCTTCCATATACCGGTAATGGGCTGAAAACGCCTGTTTTGGGACTCTGCAGAGAAAGTGTTTGCAGACTGCTGAATCCACAGACGGGTTTAACTCTGGAAGTTGAGTTCACACATTGACAACCGTTCTGTTAGATAGCTGCGTTTTGGATTTAGAAGCAGATATTTCCCTGTGCTTACTGCTGTTTCTTCCTTATGCCGGTAATGGGCTGAAAACGCCTGTTTTGGGACTCTGCAGAGAATGTGTTTGCAGACTGCTGAATCCACAAACGGGTTTAACTCTGGAAGTTGAGTGCACACATTGACAACCGTTCTGTTAGATAGCTGCGTTTTGGATTTAGAAGCAGATATTTCCCTGTGCTGACTACTGTTTCTTCCATATGCCAGTAATGGGCTGAAAACGCCTGTTTTGGGACTCTGCAGAGAAAGTGTTTGCAGACTGCTGAATCCACACACGGGTTTAACTCTGGAAGTTCAGTGCACACATTGACAACCGTTCTGTTAGATAGCTGCGGTTTGGATTTAGAAGCAGATATTTCCCTGTGCTTACTGCTGTTTCTTCCATATGCCGGTAATGGGCTGAAAACGCCTGTTTTGGGACTCTGCAGAGAAAGTGTTTGAAGACTGCTGAATCCACACACGGGTTTAACTCTGGAAGTTGAGTGCACACATTGACAACCGTTCTGTTAGATAGCTGCGTTTTGGATTTAGAAGCAGATATTTCCTTGTGCTTACTGCTGTTTCTTCCATATGCGGGTATTGTGCTGAAAACGCCAGTTTTGGGACACTGCAGAGAAAGTGTTTGCAGACTGTTGAATCCACACACGGGTTTAACTCTGGAAGTTGAGTGCACACATTGACAACCGTTCTGTTAGATAGCTGCGTTTTGGATTTAGAAGCAGATATTTCCCTGTGCTGACTGCTGTTTCTCCCATATGCCGGTAATGGGCTGAAAACGCCTGTTTTGGGACTCTGCAGAGAAAGTGTTTGCAGACTGCTGAATCCACACACGGGTTTTACTCTGGAAGTTGAGTGCACACATTGACAGCCGTTCTGTTAGACAGCTGCGTTTTGGATTTAGAAGCAGATATTTCCCTGTGCTTACTGCTGTTTCTTCCATATACCGGTAATGGGCTGAAAACGCCTGTTTTGGGACTCTGCAGAGAAAGTGTTTGCAGACTGCTGAATCCACACACGGGTTTAACTCTGGAAGTTGAGTGCACACATTGACAGCCGTTCTGTTAGATAGCTGCGTTTTGGATTTAGAAGCAGATATTTCCCTGTGCTTACTGCTGTTTCTTCCATATACCGGTAATGGGCTGAAAACGCCTGTTTTGGGACTCTGCAGAGAAAGTGTTTGCAGACTGCTGAATCCACACACCCGTTTAACTATGGAAGTTGAGTGCACACATTGACAACCGTTCTGTTAGATAGCTGCGTTTTGGATTTAGAAGCAGATATTTCCCTGTGCTTACTGCTGTTTCTTCCGTATGCCGGTAATGGGCTAAAACGCCTGTTTTGGGTCTCTGCAGAGAAAGTGTTTACAGACTGCTGAATCCACACACGGGTTTAACTCTGGAAGTTGAGTGCACACATTGACAACCGTTCTGTCAGATAGCTGCGTTTTGGATTTAGAAGCAGATATTTCCCTGTGCTTACTGCTGTTTGTTCCGTATGCCGGTAATGGGCTGAAAACGCCTGTTTTGGGACTCTGCAAAGAAAGTGTTTCCAGACTGCTGAATCCACACACCGGTTTAACTCTGGAAGGTGAGTGCACACATTGACAACCGTTCTGTTAGATAGCTGCGTTTTGGATTTAGAAGCAGATATTTCCCTGTGCTTACTGCTGTTTCTTCCATATGCCGGTAATGGGCTGAAAACACCTGTTTTGGGACTCTGCAGAGAAAGTGTTTGAAGACTGCTGAATCCACATACGGGTTTAACTCTGGAAGTTGAGTGCACACATTAACAACGGTTCTGTTAGATAGCTGCGTTTTGGATTTAGAAGCAGATATTTCCCTGTGCTGACTGCTGTTTCTTCCATATGCCGGTAATGGGCTGAAAACGCCTGTTTTGGGAGTCTGCAGAGAAAGTGTTTGCATACTGCTGAATCCACACATGGGTTTAACTCTGGAAGTTAAGTGCACACATTGACAACCGTTTTGTTAGATAACTGCGTTTTGGATTTAGAAGCAGATATTTCCCTGTGCTTACTGCTGTTTCTTCCATATGCCGGTAATGGGCTGAAAACGCCTGTTTCGGGACTCTGCAGAGAAAGTGTTTGAAGACTGCTGAATCCACACACGGGTTTAACTCTGGAAGTTGAGTGCACACATTGACAACCGTTCTGTTAGATAGCTGCGTTTTGGATTTAGAAGCAGATATTTCCCTGTGCTTACTGCTGTTTCTTCCATATGCGGGTATTGTGGTGAAAACGCCAGTTTTGGGACACTGCAGAGAAAGTGTTTGCAGACTGTTGAATCCACACACGGGTTTAACTCTGGAAGTTGAGTGCACACATTGACAACCGTTCTGTTAGATAGCTGCGTTTTGGATTTAGAAGCAGATATTTCCCTGTGCTGACTGCTGTTTCTCCCATATGCCGGTAATGGGCTGAAAACGCCTGTTTTGGGACTCTGCAGAGAAAGTGTTTGCAGACTGCTGAATCCACACACGGGTTTTACTCTGGAAGTTGAGTGCACACATTGACAACCGTTCTGTTAGATAGCTGCGTTTTAGATTTAGAAGCAGATATTTCCCTGTGCTTACTGCTGTTTCTTCCATATGCCGGTAATGGGCTGAAAACGCCTGTTTTGGGACTCTGCAGAGAAAGTTTTTGCAAACTGCTGAATCCACACACGGGTTTAACTCTGGAAGTTGAGAGCACACATTGACAACCGTTCTGTTGGATAGCTGCGTTTTGGATTTAGAAGCAGATATTTCCCTGTGCTTACTGCTGTTTCTACCATATGCCGGTATTGTGCTGAAAACACCACTTTTGGGACTCTGCAGAGAAAGTGTTTGCAGACTGCTGAATCCACACACAGGTATAACTCTGGAAGTTGAGTGCACACATTGACAACTGTTCTATTAGACAGCTGCGTTTTGGATTTAGAAGCAGATATTTCCCTGTGCTTACTGCTGTTTCTTCCATATGCCGGTAATGGGCTGAAAACGCCTGTTTTGGGTCTCTGCAGAGAAAGTGTTTGCAGACTGCTGAATCCACACACGGGTTTATCTCTGGAAGTTGAGTGCACACATTGACAACCGTTTTGTTAGATAGCTGCGTTTTGGATTTAGAAGGAGATATTTCCCTGTGCTTACTGCTGTTTCTTCCATATGCCGGGAATGGGCTGAAAACGCCTGTTTTGGGACTCTGCAAAGAAAGTGTTTCCAGACTGCTGAATCCACACACGGGTTTAACTCTGGAAGTTGAGTGCACACATTGACAACCGTTCTGTTAGATAGCTGCGTTTTGGATTTAGAAGCAGATATTTCCCTGTGCTTACTGCTGTTTCTTCCATATGTCGGGAATGGGCTAAAAACGCCTGTTTTGGGACTCTGCAGAGAAAGTGTTTGCAGACTCCTGAATCCACACACGGGTTTAACTCTGGAAGTTGAGTGCACACATTGACAACCGTTCTGTTAGATAGCTGCGTTTTGGATTTAGAAGCAGATATTTCCCTGTGCTGACTGCTGTTTCTTCCATATGCCGGTAATGGGCTGAAAACGCCTGTTTTGGGACTCTGCAGAGAAAGTGTTTGCAGACTGCTGAATCCACACACGGGTTTAACTCTGGAAGTTGAGTGCACACATTGACAACCGTTCTGTTAGATACCTGCGTTTTGGATTTAGAAGCAGATATTTCCCTGTGCTTACTGCTGTTTCTTCCATATGCCGGTAATGGGCTGAAAACGCCTGTTTTGGGAGTCTGCAGAGAAAGTGTTTGCAGACTGCTGAATCCACACACGGGTTTAACTCTGGAAGTTGAGTGCACACATTGACAGCCATTCTGTTAGATAGCTGCGTTTTGGATTTAGAAGCAGATATTTCCCTGTGCTGACTGCTGTTTCTTCCATATGCCGGTAATAGGCTGAAAACGCCTGTTTTGGGACTCTGCAGAGAAAGTGTTTGCAGACTGCTGAAACCACACACGGGTTTAACTCTGGAAGTTGAGTGCACACATTGACAACCGTTCTGTTAGATAGCTGCGTTTTGGATTTAGAAGCAGATATTTCCCTGTGCTTACTGCTGTTTCTTCCTTATGCCGGTAATGGGCTGAAAACGCCTGTTTTGGGACTCTGCAGAGAAAGTGTTTGCAGACTGCTGAATCCACACACGGGTTTAACTCTGGAAGTTGAGTGCACACATTGACAACCGTTCTGTTAGATAACTGCGTTTTGGATTTAGAAGCAGATATTTCCCTGTGCTGGCTACTGTTTCTTCCATATGCCAGTAATGGGCTGAAAACGCCTGTTTTGGGACTCTGCAGAGAAAGTGTTTGCAGACTGCTGAATCCACACACGGGTTGAACTCTGGAAGTTGAGTGCACACGTTGACAACCGTTCTGTTAGATAGCTGCGGTTTGGATTTAGAAGCAGATATTTCCCTGTGCTTACTGCTGTTTCTTCCATAAGCCGGTAATGGGCTGAAAACGCCTGTTTCGGGACTCTGCAGAGAAAGTGTTTGAAGACTGCTGAATCCACACACGGGTTTAACTCTGGAAGTTGAGTGCACACATTGACAACCGTTCTGTTAGATAGCTGCGTTTTGGATTTAGAAGCAGATATTTCCCTGTGCTTACTGCTGTTTCTTCCATATGCGGGTATTGTGCTGAAAACGCCAGTTTTGGGACACTGCAGAGAAAGTGTTTGCAGACTGCTGAATCCACACACGGGTTTAACTCTGGAAGTTGAGTGCACACATTGACAACCGTTCTGTTAGATAGCTGCGTTTTGGATTTAGAAGCAGATATTTCCCTGTGCTGACTGCTGTTTCTCCCATATGCCGGTAATGGGCTGAAAACGCCTGTTTTGGAACTCTGCAGAGAAAGTGTTTGCAGACTGCTGAATCCACACACGGGTTTTACTCTGGAAGTTGAGTGCACACATTGACAACCGTTCTATTAGATAGCTGCGTTTTAGATTTAGAAGCAGATATTTCCCTGTGCTTACTGCTGTTTCTTCCATATGCCGGTAATGGGCTGAAAACGCCTGTTTTGGGACTCTGCAGAGAAAGTGTTTGCAAACTGCTGAATCCACACACGGGTTTAACTCTGGAAGTTGAGTGCACACATTGAAAACCGTTCTGTTGGATAGCTGCGTTTTGGATTTAGAAGCAGATATTTCCCTGTGCTTACTGCTGTTTCTACCATATGCCGGTATTGTGCTGAAAACACCAGTTTTGGGACTCTGCAGAGAAAGTGTTTGCAGACTGCTGAATCCACACACAGGTATAACTCTGGAAGTTGAGTGCACACATTGACAACCGTTCTCTTAGACAGCTGCGTTTTGGATTTAGAAGCAGATATTTCCCTGTGCTTACTGCTGTTTCTTCCAAATGCCGGTAATGGGCTGAAAACGCCTGTTTTGGGTCTCTGCAGAGAAAGTGTTTGCAGACTGCTGAATCCACACACGGGTTTAACTCTGGAAGTTAAGTGCACACATTGACAACCGTTTTGTTAGATAACTGCGTTTTGGATTTAGAAGGAGATATTTCCCTGTGCTTACTGCTGTTTCTTCCATATGCCGGTAATGGGCTGAAAACGCCTGTTTTGGGACTCTGCAAAGAAAGTGTTTCCAGACTGCTGAACCCACACACGGGTTTAACTCTGGAAGCTGAGTGCACACATTGACAACCGTTCTGTTAGATAGCTGCGTTTTGGATTTAGAAGCAGATATTTCCCTGTGCTGACTGCTGTTTCTTCCATATGCCGGTAATGGGCTGAAAACGCCTGTTTTGGGACTCTGCAGAGAAAGTGTTTGCAGACTGCTGAATCCACACACGGGTTTAATTCTGGAAGTTGAGTGCACACATTGACAACCGTTCTGTTAGATAGCTGCGTTTTGGATTTAGAAGCATATATTTCCCTGTGCTTACTGCTGTTTCTTCCATATGCCGGTAATGGGCTGAAAACGCCTGTTTTGGGACTCTGCAAAGAAAGTGTTTCCAGACTGCTGAATCCACACACCGGTTTAACTCTGGAAGGTGAGTGCACACATTGACAACCGTTCTGTTAGATAGCTGCGTTTTGGATTTAGAAGCAGATATTTCCCTGTGCTTACTGCTGTTTCTTCCACATGCCGGTAATGGGCTGAAAACACCTGTTTTGGGACTCTGCAGAGAAAGTGTTTGAAGACTGCTGAATCCACATACGGGTTTAACTCTGGAAGTTGAGTGCACACATTAACAACCGTTCTGTTAGATAGCTGCGTTTTGGATTTAGAAGCAGATATTTCCCTGTGCTTACTGCTGTTTCTTCCAAATGCCGGTAATGGGCTGAAAACGCCTGTTTTGGGTCTCTGCAGAGAAAGTGTTTGCATACTGCTGAATCCACACACGGGTTTAACCCTGGAAGTTGAGTGCACACATTGACAGCCATTCTGTTAGATAGCTGCGTTTTGGATTTAGAAGCAGATATTTCCCTGTGCTGACTGCTGTTTCTTCCATATGCCGGTAATGGGCTGAAAACGCCTGTTTTGGGACTCTGCAGAGAAAGTGTTTGCAGACTGCTGAATCCACACACGGGTTTAACTCTGGAAGTTGAGTGCACACATTGACAACCGTTCTGTTAGATAGCTGCGTTTTGGATTTAGAAGCAGATATTTCCCTGTGCTTACTGCTGTTTCTTCCATATACCGGTAATGGGCTGAAAACGCCTGTTTTGGGACTCTGCAGAGAAAGTGTTTGCAGACTGCTGAATCCACACACGGGTTGAACTCTGGAAGTTGAGTGCACACATTGACAACCGTTCTGTTAGATAGCTGCGTTTTGGATTTAGAAGCAGATATTTCCCTCTGCTTACTGCTGTTTCTTCCTTATGCCGGTAATGGGCTGAAAACGCCTGTTTTGGGACTCTGCAGAGAAAGTGTTTGCAGACTGCTGAATCCACACACGGGTTTAACTCTGGAAGTTGAGTGCACACATTGAGAACCATTCTGTTAGATAGCTGCGTTTTGGATTTAGAAGCAGATATTTCCCTGTGCTGACTACTGTTTCTTCCATATGCCAGTAATGGGCTGAAAACGCCTGTTTTGGGACTCTGCAGAGAAAGTGTTTGCAGACTGCTGAATCCACACACGGGTTGAACTCTGGAAGTTGAGTGCACACATTGACAACCGTTCTGTTAGATAGCTGCGTTTTGGATTTAGAAGCAGATATTTCCCTGTGCTTACTGCTGTTTCTTCCATATCCCGGTAATGGGCTGAAAACGCCTGTTTCGGGACTCTGCAGAGAAAGTGTTTGCAGACTGCTGAATCCACACACGGGTTTAACTCTGGAAGTTGAGTGCACACATTGACAACCGTTCTGTTAGATAGCTGCGTTTTGGATTTAGAAGCAGATATTTCCCTGTGCTTACTGCTGTTTCTTCCATATGCGGGTATTGTGCTGAAAACGCCAGTTTTGGGACACTGCAGAGAAAGTGTTTGCAGACTGTTGAATCCACACACGGGTTTAACTCTGGAAGTTGAGTGCACACATTGACAACCGTTCTGTTAGATAGCTGCGTTTTGGCTTTAGAAGCAGATATTTCCCTGTGCTGACTGCTGTTTCTCCCATATGCCGGTAATGGGCTGAAAACGCCTGTTTTGGGACTCTGCAGAGAAAGTGTTTGCAGACTGCTGAATCCACTCACGGGTTTTACTCTGGAAGTTGAGTGCACACATTGACAACCGTTCTGTTAGATAGCTGCGTTTTAGATTTAGAAGCAGATATTTCCCTGTGCTTACTGCTGTTTCTTCCATATGCCGGTAATGGGCTGAAAACGCCTGTTTTGGGACTCTGCAGAGAAAGTTTTTGCAAACTGCTGAATCCACACACGGGTTTAACTCTGGAAGTTGAGTGCACACATTGACAACCGTTCTGTTGGATAGCTGCGTTTTGGATTTAGAAGCAGATATTTCCCTGTGCTTACTGCTGTTTCTACCATATGCCGGTATTGTGCTGAAAACACCACTTTTGGGACTCTGCAGAGAAAGTGTTTGCAGACTGCTGAATCCACACACAGGTATAACTCAGGAAGTTGAGTGCACACATTGTCAACCGTTCTATTAGACAGCTGCGTTTTGGATTTAGAAGCAGATATTTCCCTGTGCTTACTGCTATTTCTTCCATATGCCGTTAATGGGCTGAAAACGCCTGTTTTGGGTCTCTGCAGAGAAAGTGTTTGCAGACTGCTGAATCCACACACGGGTTTATCTCTGGAAGTTGAGTGCACACATTGACAACCGTTTTGTCAGATAGCTGCGTTTTGGATTTAGAAGGAGATATTTCCCTGTGCTTACTGCTGTTTCTTCCATATGCCGGGAATGGGCTGAAAACGCCTGTTTTGGGACTCTGCAGAGAAAGTGTTTGCAGACTGCTGAATCCACACACGGGTTTAACTCTGGAAGTTGAGTGCACACATTGACAACCGTTCTGTTAGATAGCTGCGTTTTGGATTTAGAAGCAGATATTTCCCTGTGCTTACTGCTGTTTCTTCCATAAGCCGGTAATGGGCTGAAAACGCCTGTTTTGGGAGTCTGCAGAGAAAGTGTTTGCATACTGCTGAATCCACACACGGGTTTAACTCTGGAAGTTGAGTGCACACATTGACAGCCATTCTGTTAGATAGCTGCGTTTTGGATTTAGAAGCAGATTTTTCCCTGTGCTGACTGCTGTTTCTTCCTTATGCCGGTAATGGGCTGAAAACGCCTGTTTTGGGACTCTGCAGAGAAAGTGTTTGCAGACTGCTGAATCCACACACGGGTTTAACTCTGGAAGTTGAGTGCACACATTGACAACCGTTCTGTTAGATAGCTGCGTTTTGGATTTAGAAGCAGATATTTCCCTGTGCTTACTGCTGTTTCTTCCATATACCGGTAATGGGCTGAAAACGCCTGTTTTGGGACTCTGCAGAGAAAGTGTTTGCAGACTGCTGAATCCACACACGGGTTTAACTCTGGAAGTTGAGTGCACACATTGACAACCGTTCTGTTAGATAGCTGCGTTTTGGATTTAGAAGCAGATATTTCCCTGTGCTTACTGCTGTTTCTTCCATATGCGGGTATTGTGCTGAAAACGCCAGTTTTGGGACACTGCAGAGAAAGTGTTTGCAGACTGTTGAATCCACACACGGGTTTAACTCTGGAAGTTGAGTGCACACATTGACAACCGTTCTGTTAGATAGCTGCGTTTTGGCTTTAGAAGCAGATATTTCCCTGTGCTGACTGCTGTTTCTTCCATATGCCGGTAATAGGCTGAAAACGCCTGTTTTGGGACTCTGCAGAGAAAGTGTTTGCAGACTGCTGAAACCACACACGGGTTTAACTCTGGAAGTTGAGTGCACACATTGACAACCGTTCTGTTAGATAGCTGCGTTTTGGATTTAGAAGCAGATATTTCCCTGTGCTTACTGCTGTTTCTTCCTTATGCCGGTAATGGGCTGAAAACGCCTGTTTTGGGACTCTGCAGAGAAAGTGTTTGCAGACTGCTGAATCCACACACGGGTTTAACTCTGGAAGTTGAGTGCACACATTGACAACCGTTCTGTTAGATAGCTCCGTTTTGGATTTAGAAGCAGATATTTCCCTGTGCTGGCTACTGTTTCTTCCATATGCCAGTAATGGGCTGAAAACGCCTGTTTTGGGACTCTGCAGAGAAAGTGTTTGCAGACTGCTGAATCCACACACGGGTTGAACTCTGGAAGTTGAGTGCACACGTTGACAACCGTTCTGTTAGATAGCTGCGGTTTGGATTTAGAAGCAGATATTTCCCTGTGCTTACTGCTGTTTCTTCCATAAGCCGGTAATGGGCTGAAAACGCCTGTTTCGGGACTCTGCAGAGAAAGTGTTTGAAGACTGCTGAATCCACACACGGGTTTAACTCTGGAAGTTGAGTGCACACATTGACAACCGTTCTGTTAGATAGCTGCGTTTTGGATTTAGAAGCAGATATTTCCCTGTGCTTACTGCTGTTTCTTCCATATGCGGGTATTGTGCTGAAAACGCCAGTTTTGGGACACTGCAGAGAAAGTGTTTGCAGACTGCTGAATCCACACACGGGTTTAACTCTGGAAGTTGAGTGCACACATTGACAACCGTTCTGTTAGATAGCTGCGTTTTGGATTTAGAAGCAGATATTTCCCTGTGCTGACTGCTGTTTCTCCCATATGCCGGTAATGGGATGAAAACGCCTGTTTTGGAACTCTGCAGAGAAAGTGTTTGCAGACTGCTGAATCCACACACGGGTTTTACTCTGGAAGTTGAGTGCACACATTGACAACCGTTCTATTAGATAGCTGCGTTTTAGATTTAGAAGCAGATATTTCCCTGTGCTTACTGCTGTTTCTTCCATATGCCGGTAATGGGCTGAAAACGCCTGTTTTGGGACTCTGCAGAGAAAGTGTTTGCAAACTGCTGAATCCACACACGGGTTTAACTCTGGAAGTTGAGTGCACACATTGAAAACCGTTCTGTTGGATAGCTGCGTTTTGGATTTAGAAGCAGATATTTCCCTGTGCTTACTGCTGTTTCTACCATATGCCGGTATTGTGCTGAAAACACCAGTTTTGGGACTCTGCAGAGAAAGTGTTTGCAGACTGCTGAATCCACACACAGGTATAACTCTGGAAGTTGAGTGCACACATTGACAACCGTTCTCTTAGACAGCTGCGTTTTGGATTTAGAAGCAGATATTTCCCTGTGCTTACTGCTGTTTCTTCCAAATGCCGGTAATGGGCTGAAAACGCCTGTTTTGGGTCTCTGCAGAGAAAGTGTTTGCAGACTGCTGAATCCACACACGGGTTTAACTCTGGAAGTTAAGTGCACACATTGACAACCGTTTTGTTAGATAACTGCGTTTTGGATTTAGAAGGAGATATTTCCCTGTGCTTACTGCTGTTTCTTCCATATGCCGGTAATGGGCTGAAAACGCCTGTTTTGGGACTCTGCAAAGAAAGTGTTTCCAGACTGCTGAACCCACACACGGGTTTAACTCTGGAAGCTGAGTGCACACATTGACAACCGTTCTGTTAGATAGCTGCGTTTTGGATTTAGAAGCAGATATTTCCCTGTGCTGACTGCTGTTTCTTCCATATGCCGGTAATGGGCTGAAAACGCCTGTTTTGGGACTCTGCAGAGAAAGTGTTTGCAGACTGCTGAATCCACACACGGGTTTAATTCTGGAAGTTGAGTGCACACATTGACAACCGTTCTGTTAGATAGCTGCGTTTTGGATTTAGAAGCATATATTTCCCTGTGCTTACTGCTGTTTCTTCCATATGCCGGTAATGGGCTGAAAACGCCTGTTTTGGGACTCTGCAAAGAAAGTGTTTCCAGACTGCTGAATCCACACACCGGTTTAACTCTGGAAGGTGAGTGCACACATTGACAACCGTTCTGTTAGATAGCTGCGTTTTGGATTTAGAAGCAGATATTTCCCTGTGCTTACTGCTGTTTCTTCCACATGCCGGTAATGGGCTGAAAACACCTGTTTTGGGACTCTGCAGAGAAAGTGTTTGAAGACTGCTGAATCCACATACGGGTTTAACTCTGGAAGTTGAGTGCACACATTAACAACCGTTCTGTTAGATAGCTGCGTTTTGGATTTAGAAGCAGATATTTCCCTGTGCTTACTGCTGTTTCTTCCAAATGCCGGTAATGGGCTGAAAACGCCTGTTTTGGGTCTCTGCAGAGAAAGTGTTTGCATACTGCTGAATCCACACACGGGTTTAACCCTGGAAGTTGAGTGCACACATTGACAGCCATTCTGTTAGATAGCTGCGTTTTGGATTTAGAAGCAGATATTTCCCTGTGCTGACTGCTGTTTCTTCCATATGCCGGTAATGGGCTGAAAACGCCTGTTTTGGGACTCTGCAGAGAAAGTGTTTGCAGACTGCTGAATCCACACACGGGTTTAACTCTGGAAGTTGAGTGCACACATTGACAACCGTTCTGTTAGATAGCTGCGTTTTGGATTTAGAAGCAGATATTTCCCTGTGCTTACTGCTGTTTCTTCCATATACCGGTAATGGGCTGAAAACGCCTGTTTTGGGACTCTGCAGAGAAAGTGTTTGCAGACTGCTGAATCCACACACGGGTTGAACTCTGGAAGTTGAGTGCACACATTGACAACCGTTCTGTTAGATAGCTGCGTTTTGGATTTAGAAGCAGATATTTCCCTCTGCTTACTGCTGTTTCTTCCTTATGCCGGTAATGGGCTGAAAACGCCTGTTTTGGGACTCTGCAGAGAAAGTGTTTGCAGACTGCTGAATCCACACACGGGTTTAACTCTGGAAGTTGAGTGCACACATTGAGAACCATTCTGTTAGATAGCTGCGTTTTGGATTTAGAAGCAGATATTTCCCTGTGCTGACTACTGTTTCTTCCATATGCCAGTAATGGGCTGAAAACGCCTGTTTTGGGACTCTGCAGAGAAAGTGTTTGCAGACTGCTGAATCCACACACGGGTTGAACTCTGGAAGTTGAGTGCACACATTGACAACCGTTCTGTTAGATAGCTGCGTTTTGGATTTAGAAGCAGATATTTCCCTGTGCTTACTGCTGTTTCTTCCATATCCCGGTAATGGGCTGAAAACGCCTGTTTCGGGACTCTGCAGAGAAAGTGTTTGCAGACTGCTGAATCCACACACGGGTTTAACTCTGGAAGTTGAGTGCACACATTGACAACCGTTCTGTTAGATAGCTGCGTTTTGGATTTAGAAGCAGATATTTCCCTGTGCTTACTGCTGTTTCTTCCATATGCGGGTATTGTGCTGAAAACGCCAGTTTTGGGACACTGCAGAGAAAGTGTTTGCAGACTGTTGAATCCACACACGGGTTTAACTCTGGAAGTTGAGTGCACACATTGACAACCGTTCTGTTAGATAGCTGCGTTTTGGCTTTAGAAGCAGATATTTCCCTGTGCTGACTGCTGTTTCTCCCATATGCCGGTAATGGGCTGAAAACGCCTGTTTTGGGACTCTGCAGAGAAAGTGTTTGCAGACTGCTGAATCCACACACGGGTTTTACTCTGGAAGTTGAGTGCACACATTGACAACCGTTCTGTTAGATAGCTGCGTTTTAGATTTAGAAGCAGATATTTCCCTGTGCTTACTGCTGTTTCTTCCATATGCCGGTAATGGGCTGAAAACGCCTGTTTTGGGACTCTGCAGAGAAAGTTTTTGCAAACTGCTGAATCCACACACGGGTTTAACTCTGGAAGTTGAGTGCACACATTGACAACCGTTCTGTTGGATAGCTGCGTTTTGGATTTAGAAGCAGATATTTCCCTGTGCTTACTGCTGTTTCTACCATATGCCGGTATTGTGCTGAAAACACCACTTTTGGGACTCTGCAGAGAAAGTGTTTGCAGACTGCTGAATCCACACACAGGTATAACTCTGGAAGTTGAGTGCACACATTGTCAACCGTTCTATTAGACAGCTGCGTTTTGGATTTAGAAGCAGATATTTCCCTGTGCTTACTGCTATTTCTTCCATATGCCGTTAATGGGCTGAAAACGCCTGTTTTGGGTCTCTGCAGAGAAAGTGTTTGCAGACTGCTGAATCCACACACGGGTTTATCTCTGGAAGTTGAGTGCACACATTGACAACCGTTTTGTCAGATAGCTGCGTTTTGGATTTAGAAGGAGATATTTCCCTGTGCTTACTGCTGTTTCTTCCATATGCCGGGAATGGGCTGAAAACGCCTGTTTTGGGACTCTGCAGAGAAAGTGTTTGCAGACTGCTGAATCCACACACGGGTTTAACTCTGGAAGTTGAGTGCACACATTGACAACCGTTCTGTTAGATAGCTGCGTTTTGGATTTAGAAGCAGATATTTCCCTGTGCTTACTGCTGTTTCTTCCATAAGCCGGTAATGGGCTGAAAACGCCTGTTTTGGGAGTCTGCAGAGAAAGTGTTTGCATACTGCTGAATCCACACACGGGTTTAACTCTGGAAGTTGAGTGCACACATTGACAGCCATTCTGTTAGATAGCTGCGTTTTGGATTTAGAAGCAGATTTTTCCCTGTGCTGACTGCTGTTTCTTCCTTATGCCGGTAATGGGCTGAAAACGCCTGTTTTGGGACTCTGCAGAGAAAGTGTTTGCAGACTGCTGAATCCACACACGGGTTTAACTCTGGAAGTTGAGTGCACACATTGACAACCGTTCTGTTAGATAGCTGCGTTTTGGATTTAGAAGCAGATATTTCCCTGTGCTTACTGCTGTTTCTTCCATATACCGGTAATGGGCTGAAAACGCCTGTTTTGGGACTCTGCAGAGAAAGTGTTTGCAGACTGCTGAATCCACACACGGGTTTAACTCTGGAAGTTGAGTGCACACATTGACAACCGTTCTGTTAGATAGCTGCGTTTTGGATTTAGAAGCAGATATTTCCCTGTGCTGACTACTGTTTCTTCCATATGCCAGTAATGGGCTGAAAACGCCTGTTTTGGGACTCTGCAGAGAAAGTGTTTGCAGACTGCTGAATCAACACACGGGTTTATCTCTGGAAGTTCAGTGCACACATTGACAACCGTTCTGTTAGATAGCTGCGGTTTGGATTTAGAAGCAGATATTTCCCTGTGCTTACTGCTGTTTCTTCCATATGCCGGTAATGGGCTGAAAACGCCTGTTTCGGGACTCTGCAGAGAAAGTGTTTGAAGACTGCTGAATCCACACACGGGTTTAACTCTGGAAGTTGAGTGCACACATTGACAACCGTTCTCTTAGATAGCTGCGTTTTGGATTTAGAAGCAGATATTTCCCTGTGCTTACTGCTGTTTCTTCCATATGCGGGTATTGTGCTCAAAACGCCAGTTTTGGGACACTGCAGAGAAAGTGTTTGCAGACTGTTGAATCCACACACGGGTTTAAATCTGGAAGTTGAGTGCACACATTGACAACCGTTCTGTTAGATCGCTGCGTTTTGGATTTAGAAGCAGATATTTCCCTGTGCTTACTGCTGTTTCTTCCGTATGCCGGTAACGTGCTGAAAACGCCTGTTTTGGGACTCTGCAAAGAAAGAATTTCCAGACTGCTGAATCCACACACCGGTTTAACTCTGGAAGGTGAGTGCACACATTGACAACCGTTCTGTTAGAAAGCTGCGTTTTGGATTTAGAAGCAGATATTTCCCTGTGCTGACTGCTGTTTCTTCCATATGCCGGTAATGGGCTGAAAACGCCTGTTTTGGGACTCTGCAGAGAAAGTGTTTGCAGACTGCTGAATCCACACACGGGTTTAACTCTGGAAGTTGAGTGCACACATTGACAACCGTTCTGTTAGATAGCTGCGTTTTGGATTTAGAAGCAGATATTTCCCTGTGCTTACTGCTGTTTCTTCCATATACCGGTAATGGGCTGAAAACGCCTGTTTTGGGACTCTGCAGAGAAAGTGTTTGCAGACTGCTGAATCCACACACGGGTTTAACTCTGGAAATTGAGTTCACACATTGACAACCGTTCTGTTAGATAGCTGCGTTTTGGATTTAGAAGCAGATATTTCCCTGTGCTTACTGCTGTTTCTTCCTTAGGCCGGGAATGGGCTGAAAACGCCTGTTTTGGGACTCTGCAGAGAAAGTGTTTGCAGACTGCTGAATCCACACACGTGTTTAATTCTGGAAGTTGAGTGCACACATTGACAACCGTTCTGTTAGATAGCTGCGTTTTGGATTTAGAAGCAGATATTTCCCTGTGCTTACTGCTGTTTCTTCCATATGCGGGTATTGTGCTGAAAACGCCAGTTTTGGGACAATGCAGAGAAAGTGTTTGCAGACTGTTGAATCCACACACGGGTTTAATTCTGGAAGTTGAGTGCACACATTGACAACCGTTCTGTTAGATAGCTGCGTTTTGGATTTAGAAGCAGATATTTCCCTGTGCTGACTGCTGTTTCTCCCATATGCCGGTAATGGGCTGAAAACGCCTGTTTTGGGACTCTGCAGAGAAAGTGTTTGCAGACTGCTGAATCCACACACGGGTTTTACTCTGGAAGTTGAGTGCACACATTGAAAACCGTTCTGTTAGATAGCTGCGTTTTAGATTTAGAAGCAGATATTTCCCTGTGCTTACTGCTGTTTCTTCCATATGCCGGTAATGGGCTGAAAACGCCTGTTTTGGGACTCTGCAGAGAAAGTGTTTGCAGACTGCTGAATCCACACACGGGTTTAACTCTGGAAGTTGAGTGCACACATTGACAACCGTTCTGTTGGATAGCTGCGTTTTGGGTTAAGAAGCAGATATTTCCCTGTGCTTACTGCTGTTTCTACCATATGCCGGTATCGTGCTGAAAACACCAGTTTTGGGACTCTGCAGAGAAAGTGTTTGCAGACTGCTGAATCCACACACAGGTATAACTCTGGAAGTTGAGTGCACACATTGACAACCGTTCTATTAGACAGCTGCGTTTTGGATTTAGAAGCAGATATTTCCCTGTGCTTACTGCTGTTTCTTCCATATGCCGGTAATGGGCTGAAAACGCCTGTTTTGGGTCTCTGCAGAGAAAGTGTTTGCAGACTGCTGAATCCACACACGGGTTTATCTCTGGAAGTTGAGTGCACACATTGTCAACCGTTTTGTTAGATAGCTGCATTTTGGATTTAGAAGGAGATATTTCCCTGTGCTTACTGCTGTTTCTTCCATATGCCGATAATGGGCTGAAAACGCCTGTTTTGGGACTCTGCAAAGAAAGTGTTTCCAAAATGCTGAATCCACACACGGGTTTAACTCTGGATGTTGAGTGCACACATTGACAACCGTTCTGTTAGATGGCTGCGTTTTGGATTTAGAAGCAGATATTTCCCTGTGCTTACTGCTGTTTCTTCCATATGCCGGGAATGGGCTGAAAACGCCTGTTTTGGGACTCTGCAGAGAAAGTGTTTGCAGACTGCTGAATCCACACAGGGGTTTAACTCTGGAAGTTGAGTGCACACATTGACAACCGTTCTGTTAGATAGCTGCGTTTTGGATTTAGAAGCAGATATTTCCCTGTGCTTACTGCTGTTTCTTCCATATGCCGGTAATGGGCTGAAAACGCCTGTTTTGGGACTCTGCAGAAAAAGTGTTTGCAGACTGCTGAATCCACACACGGGTTTAACTCTGGAAGTTGAGTGTACACATTGACAACCGTTCTGTTAGATACCTGCGTTTTGGATTTAGAAGCAGATATTTCCCTGTGCTTACTACTGTTTCTTCCATATGCCGGTAATGGGCTGAAAACGCCTGTTTTGGGAGTCTGCAGAGAAAGTGTTTGCATACTGCTGAATCCACACACGGGTTTAACTCTGGAAGTTGAGTGCACACATTGACAGCCATTCTGTTAGATAGCTGCGTTTTGGATTTAGAAGCAGATATTTCCCTGTGCTGACTGCTGTTTCTTCCATATGCCGGTAATAGGCTGAAAACGCCTGTTTTGGGACTCTGCAGAGAAAGTGTTTGCAGACTGCTGAATCCACACACGGGTTTAACTCTGGAAGTTGAGTGCAGACATTGACAACCGTTCTGTTAGATAGCTGCGGTTTGGATTTAGAAGCAGATATTTCCCTGTGCTTACTGCTGTTTCTTCCATATGCCGGTAATGGGCTGAAAACGCATGTTTTGGGACTCTGCAGAGAAAGTGTTTGTAGACTGCTGAATCCACACACGGGTTTAACTCTGGAAGTTGAGTGCACACATTGACAACCGTTCTGTTAGATAGCTGCGTTTTGGATTTAGAAGCAGATATTTCCCTGTTCTGACTACTGTTTCTTCCATATGCCAGTAATGGGCTGAAAACGCCTGTTTTGGGACTCTGCAGAGAAAGTGTTTGCAGACTGCTGAATCCACACACGGGTTTAACTATGGAAGTTGAGTGCACACATTGACAACCGTTCTGTTAGATAGCTGCGGTTTGGATTTAGAAGCAGATATTTCCCTGTGCTTACTGCTGTTTCTTCCATAAGCCGGTAATGGGCTGAAAACGCCTGTTTCGGGACTCTGCAGAGAAAGTGTTTGAAGACTGCTGAATCCACACACGGGTTTAACTCTGGAAGTTGAGTGCACACATTGACAACCGTTCTGTTAGATAGCTGCGTTTTGGATTTAGAAGCAGATATTTCCCTGTGCTTACTGCTGTTTCTTCCATATGCGGGTATTGTGCTGAAAACGCCAGTTTTGGGACACTGCAGAGAAAGTGTTTGCAGACTGCTGAATCCACACACGGGTTTAACTCTGGAAGTTGAGTGCACACATTGACAACCGTTCTGTTAGATAGCTGCGTTTTGGATTTAGAAGCAGATATTTCCCTGTGCTGACTGCTGTTTCTCCCATATGCCGGTAATGGGCTGAAAACGCCTGTTTTGGGACTCTGCAGAGAAAGTGTTTGCAGACTGCTGAATCCACACACGGGTTTTACTCTGGAAGTTGAGTGCACACATTGACAACCGTTCTGTTAGATAGCTGCGTTTTGGATTTAGAAGCAGATATTTCCCTGTTCTGACTACTGTTTCTTCCATATGCCAGTAATTGGATGAAAACGCCTGTTTTGGGACTCTGCAGAGAAAGTGTTTGCAGACTGCAGAATCCACACACGCGTTGAACTCTGGAAGTTGAGTGCACACATTGACAACCGTTCTGTTAGATAGCTGCGGTTTGGATTTAGAAGCAGATATTTCCTTGGGTTACTGCTGTTTCTTCCATAAGCCGGTAATGGGCTGAAAACGCCTGTTTCGGGACTCTGCAGAGAAAGTGTTTGAAGACTGCTGAATCTACACACGGGTTTAACTCTGGAAGTTGAGTGCACACATTGACAACCGTTCTGTTAGATAGCTGCGTTTTGGATTTAGAAGCAGATATTTCCCTGTGCTTACTGCTGTTTCTTCCATATGCGGGTATTGTGCTGAAAACGCCAGTTTTGGGACACTGCAGAGAAAGTGTTTGCAGACTGCTGAATCCACACACGGGTTTAACTCTGGAAGTTGAGTGCACACATTGACAACCGTTCTGTAAGATAGCTGCGTTTTGGATTTAGAAGCAGATATTTCCCTGTGCTGACTGCTGTTTCTCCCATATGCCGGTAATGGGCTGAAAACGCCTGTTTTGGGACTCTGCAGAGAAAGTGTTTGCAGACTGCTGAATCCACACACGGGTTTTACTCTGGAAGTTGAGTGCACACATTGACAACCGTTCTGTTAGATAGCTGCGTTTTGGATTTAGAAGCAGATATTTCCCTGTGCTGACTGCTGTTTCTTCCATATGCCGGTAATGGGCTGAAAACGCCTGTTTTGGGACTCTGCAGAGAAAGTGTTTGCAGACTGCTGAATCCACACACGGGTTTAACTCTGGAAGTTGAGTGCACACATTGACAACCGTTCTGTTAGATAGCTGCGTTTTGGATTTAGAAGCAGATATTTCCCTGTGCTTACTGCTG
The DNA here is from genome assembly GCF_030222135.1 of Aotus nancymaae. Taxonomy (NCBI): domain Eukaryota; kingdom Metazoa; phylum Chordata; class Mammalia; order Primates; family Aotidae; genus Aotus; species Aotus nancymaae. Next base: position 94,841 of record NW_026988577.1, on the reverse strand, counting down.
TTTCTTCCATATGCCGGTAATGGGCTGAAAACGCCTGTTTTGGGAGTCTGCAGAGAAAGTGTTTGCAGACTGCTGAATCCACACACGGGTTTAACTCTGGAAGTTGAGCGCACACATTGACAACCGTTCTGTTAGATAGCTGCGTTTTGGATTTAGAAGCAGCTATTTCCCTGTGCTGACAGCTGTTTCCTCCATATGCCGGTAATGGGCTGAAAACACCTGTTTTGGGACTCTGCAGAGAAAGTGTTTGCAGACTGCTGAATCCACACACGGGTTTAACTCTGGAAGTTGAGTGCACACATTGACAACCGTTCTGTTAGATAGCTGCGTTTTAGTTTTAGAAGCAGATATTTCCCTGTGCTGACTACTGTTTCTTCCATATGCCGGTAATGGGCTGAAAACGCCTGTTTTGGGACTCTGAAGAGAAAGTGTTTGCAGACTGCTGAATCCACAACGGGTTTGACTCTGGAAGTTGAGTGCACACATTGACAACCGTTCTGTTAGATAGCTGCGTTTTGGATTTAGAAGCAGATATTTCCCTGTGCTTACTGCTGTTTCTTCCATATGCCGGTAATGGGCTGAAAACGCCTGTTTTGGGAGTCTGCAGAGAAAGTGTTTGCAGACTGCTGAATCCACACACGGGTTTAACTCTAGAAGTTGAGTGCACACATTGACAACCGTTCTGTTAGATAGCTGCGTTTTGGATTTAGAAGCAGATATTTCCCTGTGCTTACTGCTGTTTCTTCCATATGCCGGTATTGTGCTGAAAACGCCAGTTTTGTGACTCTGCAGAGAAAGTGTTTGCAGACTGCTGAATCCACACACGGGTTTAACTCTGGAAGTTGAGTGCACACATTGACAACCGTTCTGTTAGATAGCTGCGTTTTGGATTTAGAAGCAGATATTTCCCTGTGCTGACTGCTGTTTCTCCCATATGCCGGTAATGGGCTGAAAACGCCTCTTTTGGGACTCTGCAGAGAAAGTGTTTGCAGACTGCTGAATCCACACACGGGTTTACCTCTGGAAGTTGAGTGCACACATTCACAACCGTTCTGTTAGATAGCTGCGTTTTAGATTTAGAAGCAGATATTTCCCTGTGCTTACTGCTGTTTCTTCCATATGCCGGTAATGGGCTGAAAACGCCTGTTTTGGGACTCTGCAGAGAAAGTGTTTGCAAACTGCTGAATCCACACACGGGTTTAACTCTGGAAGCTGAGTGCACACATTGACAACCGTTCTGTTAGATAACTGTGTTTTGGAATTAGAAGCAGATATTTCCCTGTGCTTACTGCTGTTTCTACCATATGCCGGTAATGGGCTGAAAACGCCTGTTTTGGGACTCTGCAGAGAAAGTGTTTGCAGACTGCTGAACCCACAAACGGGTTTAACTCTGGAAGTTGGGAGCACAGTTTGACAACCGTTCGGTTAGATAGCTCCGTTTTGGATTTAGAAGCAGATATTTCCCTGTGCTTACTGCTGTTTGTTCCATATGCTGGTAATCGGCTGAAAACGCCTGTTTTGGGACTCTGCAGAGAAAGTGTTTGCAGACTGCTGAATCCACATACGGGTTTAACTCTGGAAGTTGAGTGCATACAATGTCAACCGTTCTGTTAGATAGCTGCGTTTTGGATTTAGAAGCAGATATTTCCCTGTGCTTACTGCTGTTTCTTCCACATGCCGGTAATGGGCTGAAAACGCCTGTTTTGGGACTCTGCAGAGAAAGTGTTTGCAGACTGCTGAATCCACACACGGGTTGAACTCTGGAAGTTGAGTGCACACATTGACAACCGTTCTGTTAGATAGCTGCGGTTTCGATTTAGAAGGAGATATTTCCCTGTGCTTACTGCTGTTTCTTCCATATGCCGGTAATGGGCTGAAAACGCCTGTTTTGGGACTCTGCAAAGAAAGTGTTTCCAGACTGCTGAATCCACACACGGGTTTAACTCTGGAAGTTGAGTGCACACATTGACAACCGTTCTGTTAGATAGCTGCGTTTTCGATTTAGAAGCAGATATTTCCCTGTGCTGACTGCTGTTTCTTCCATATGCCCGTAATGGGCTGAAAACGCCAGTTTTGGGACACTGCAGAGAAAGTGTTTGCAGACTGCTGAATCCACACACGGGTTTAACTCTGGAAGTTGAGTGCACACATTGACAACCGTTCTGTTAGATAGCTGCATTTTGGATTTAGAAGCAGATATTTCCCTGTGCTTACTGCTGTTTCTTCCATATGCCGGTAATGGGCTGAAAACGCCTGTTTTGGGAGTCTGCAGAGAAAGTGTTTGCAGACTGCTGAATCCACACACGGGTTTAACTCTGGAAGTTGAGCGCACACATTGACAACCGTTCTGTTAGATAGCTGCGTTTTGGATTTAGAAGCAGATATTTCCCTGTGCTGACAGCTGTTTCCTCCATATGCCGGTAATGGGCTGAAAACGCCTGTTTTGGGACTCTGCAGAGAAAGTGTTTGCAGACTGCTGAATCCACACACGGGTTTAACTCTGGAAGTTGAGTGCACACATTGACAACCGTTCTGTTAGATAGCTGCGTTTTAGATTTAGAAGCAGTTATTTCCCTGTGCTTACTGCTGTTTCTTCCATATGACGGTAATGGGCTGAAAACGCCTGTTTTGGGACTCTGAAGAGAAAGTGTTTGCAGACTGCTGAATCCACAACGGGTTTAACTCTGGAAGTTGAGTGCACACATTGACAACCGTTCTGTTAGATAGCTGCGGTTTGGATTTAGAAGCAGATATTTCCCTGTGCTTACTGCTGTTTCTTCCATATGCCGGTAATGGGCTGAAAACGCCTGTTTCGGGATTCTGCAGAGAAAGTGTTTGAAGACTGCTGAATCCACACACGGGTTTAACTCTGGAAGTTGAGTGCACACATTGACAACCGTTCTGTTAGATAGCTGCCTTTTGGATTTAGAAGCAGATATTTCCCTGTGCTTACTGCTGTTTCTTCCATATGCGGGTATTGTGCTGAAAACGCCAGTTTTGGGACACTGCAGAGAAAGTGTTTGCAGACTGCTGAATCCACACACGGGTTTAACTCTGGAAGTTGAGTGCACACATTGACAACCGTTCTGTTAGATAGCTGCGTTTTGGATTTAGAAGCAGATATTTCCCTGTGCTGACTGCTGTTTCTCCCATATGCCGGTAATGGGCTGAAAACGCCTGTTTTGGGACTCTGCAGAGAAAGTGTTTGCAGACTGCTGAATCCACACACGGGTTTTACTCTGGAAGTTGAGTGCACACATTGACAACCGTTCTGTTAGATAGCTGCGTTTTGGATTTAGAAGCAGATATTTCCCTGTTCTGACTACTGTTTCTTCCATATGCCAGTAATTGGATGAAAACGCCTGTTTTGGGACTCTGCAGAGAAAGTGTTTGCAGACTGCTGAATCCACACACGGGTTGAACTCTGGAAGTTGAGTGCACACATTGACAACCGTTCTGTTAGATAGCTGCGGTTTGGATTTAGAAGCAGATATTTCCCTGTGCTTACTGCTGTTTCTTCCATAAGCCGGTAATGGGCTGAAAACGCCTGTTTCGGGACTCTGCAGAGAAAGTGTTTGCAGACTGCTGAATCCACACACGGGTTTAACTCTGGAAGTTGAGTGCACACATTGACAACCGTTCTGTTAGATAGCTGCGTTTTGGATTTAGAAGCAGATATTTCCCTGTGCTTACTGCTGTTTCTTCCATATACCGGTAATGGGCTGAAAACGCCTGTCTTGGGACTCTGCAGAGAAAGTGTTTGCAGACTGCTGAATCCACACACGGGTTTAACTCTGGAAGTTGAGCGCACACATTGACAACCGTTCTGTTAGATAGCTGCGTTTTGGATTTAGAAGCAGATATTTCCCTGTGCTGACAGCTGTTTCCTCCATATGCCGGTAATGGGCTGAAAACGCCTGTTTTGGGACTCTGCAGAGAAAGTGTTTGCAGACTGCTGAATCCACACACGGGTTTAACTCTGGAAGTTGAGTGCACACATTGACAACCGTTCTGTTAGATAGCTGCGTTTTAGATTTAGAAGCAGTTATTTCCCTGTGCTTACTGCTGTTTCTTCCATATGCCGGTAATGGGCTGAAAACGCCTGTTTTGGGACTCTGAAGAGAAAGTGTTTGCAGACTGCTGAATCCACAACGGGTTTAACTCTGGAAGTTGAGTGCACACATTGACAACCGTTCTGTTAGATAGCTGCGTTTTGGATTTAGAAGCAGATATTTCCCTGTGCTTACTGCTGTTTCTTCCATATGCCGGTAATGGGCTGAAAACGCCTGTTTTGGGACTGTGCAGAGAAAGTGTTTGCAGACTGCTGAATCCACACACGGGTTTAACTCTAGAAGTTGAGTGCACACATTGACAACCGTTCTGTTAGATAGCTGCGTTTTGGATTTAGAAGCAGATATTTCCCTGTGCTTACTGCTGTTTCTTCCATATGCCGGTATTGTGCTGAAAACGCCAGTTTTGTGACTCTGCAGAGAAAGTGTTTGCAGACTGCTGAATCCACACACGGGTTTAACTCTGGAAGTTGAGTGCACACATTGACAACCGTTCTGTTAGATAGCTGCGTTTTGGATTTAGAAGCAGATATTTCCCTGTGCTGACTGCTGTTTCTCCCATATGCCGGTAATGGGCTGAAAACGCCTCTTTTGGGACTCTGCAGAGAAAGTGTTTGCAGACTGCTGAATCCACACACGGGTTTACCTCTGGAAGTTGAGTGCACACATTCACAACCGTTCTGTTAGATAGCTGCGTTTTAGATTTAGAAGCAGATATTTCCCTGTGCTTACTGCTGTTTCTTCCATATGCCGGTAATGGGCTGAAAACGCCTGTTTTGGGACTCTGCAGAGAAAGTGTTTGCAAACTGCTGAATCTACACACGGGTTTAAATCTGGAAGCTGAGTGCACACATTGACAACCGTTCTGTTAGATAACTGTGTTTTGGAATTAGAAGCAGATATTTCCCTGTGCTTACTGCTGTTTCTACCATATGCCGGTAATGGGCTGAAAACGCCTGTTTTGGGACTCTGCAGAGAAAGTGTTTGCAGACTGCTGAACCCACAAACGGGTTTAACTCTGGAAGTTGAGAGCACAGTTTGACAACCGTTCGGTTAGATAGCTCCGTTTTGGATTTAGAAGCAGATATTTCCCTGTGCTTACTGCTGTTTGTTCCATATGCTGGTAATCGGCTGAAAACGCCTGTTTTGGGACTCTGCAGAGAAAGTGTTTGCAGACTGCTGAATCCACATACGGGTTTAACTCTGGAAGTTGAGTGCATACAATGTCAACCGTTCTGTTAGATAGCTGCGTTTTGGATTTAGAAGCAGATATTTCCCTGTGCTTACTGCTGTTTCTTCCACATGCCGGTAATGGGCTGAAAACGCCTGTTTTGGGACTCTGAAGAGAAAGTGTTTGCAGACTGCTGAATCCACAACGGGTTTAACTCTGGAAGTTGAGTGCACACATTGACAACCGTTCTGTTAGATAGCTGCGGTTTGGATTTAGAAGCAGATATTTCCCTGTGCTTACTGCTGTTTCTTCCATATGCCGGTAATGGGCTGAAAACGCCTGTTTCGGGACTCTGCAGAGAAAGTGTTTGAAGACTGCTGAATCCACACACGGGTTTAACTCTGGAAGTTGAGTGCACACATTGACAACCGTTCTGTTAGATAGCTGCGTTTTGGATTTAGAAGCAGATATTTCCCTGTGCTTACTGCTGTTTCTTCCATATGCGGGTATTGTGCTGAAAACGCCAGTTTTGGGACACTGCAGAGAAAGTGTTTGCAGACTGCTGAATCCACACACGGGTTTAACTCTGGAAGTTGAGTGCACACATTGACAACCGTTCTGTTAGATAGCTGCGTTTTGGATTTAGAAGCAGATATTTCCCTGTGCTGACTGCTGTTTCTCCCATATGCCGGTAATGGGCTGAAAACGCCTGTTTTGGGACTCTGCAGAGAAAGTGTTTGCAGACTGCTGAATCCACACACGGGTTTTACTCTGGAAGTTGAGTGCACACATTGACAACCGTTCTGTTAGATAGCTGCGTTTTGGATTTAGAAGCAGATATTTCCCTGTTCTGACTACTGTTTCTTCCATATGCCAGTAATTGGATGAAAACGCCTGTTTTGGGACTCTGCAGAGAAAGTGTTTGCAGACTGCTGAATCCACACACGGGTTGAACTCTGGAAGTTGAGTGCACACATTGACAACCGTTCGGTTAGATAGCTCCGTTTTGGATTTAGAAGCAGATATTTTCCTGTGCTTACTGCTGTTTCTTCCATATGCTGGTAATCGGCTGAAAACGCCTGTTTTGGGACTCTGCAGAGAAAGTGTTTGCAGACTGCTGAATCCACACACGGGTTTAACTCTGGAAGTTGAGTGCATACAATGTCAACCGTTCTGTTAGATAGCTGCGTTTTGGATTTAGAAGCAGATATTTCCCTGTGCTTACTGCTGTTTCTTCCACATGCCGGTAATGGGCTGAAAACGCCTGTTTTGGGACTCTGCAGAGAAAGTGTTTGCAGACTGCTGAATCCACACACGGGTTGAACTCTGGAAGTTGAGTGCACACATTGACAACCGTTCTGTTAGATAGCTGCGGTTTCGATTTAGAAGGAGATATTTCCCTGTGCTTACTGCTGTTTCTTCCATATGCCGGTAATGGGCTGAAAACGCCTGTTTTGGGACTCTGCAAAGAAAGTGTTTCCAGACTGCTGAATCCACACACGGGTTTAACTCTGGAAGTTGAGTGCACACATTGACAACCGTTCTGTTAGATAGCTGCGTTTTCGATTTAGAAGCAGATATTTCCCTGTGCTGACTGCTGTTTCTTCCATATGCCCGTAATGGGCTGAAAACGCCTGTTTTGGGACTCTGCAGAGAAAGTGTTTGCAGACTGCTGAATCCACACACGGGTTTAACTCTGGAAGTTGAGTGCACACATTCACAACCGTTCTGTTAGATAGCTGCGTTTTGGATTTAGAAGCAGATATTTCCCTGTGCTTACTGCTGTTTCTTCCATATGCCGGTAATGGGCTGAAAACGCCTGTTTTGGGAGTCTGCAGAGAAAGTGTTTGCAGACTGCTGAATCCACACACGGGTTTAACTCTGGAAGTTGAGCGCACACATTGACAACCGTTCTGTTAGATAGCTGCGTTTTGCATTTAGAAGCAGATATTTCCCTGTGCTGACAGCTGTTTCCTCCATATGCCGGTAATGGGCTGAAAACGCCTGTTTTGGGACTCTGCAGAGAAAGTGTTTGCAGACTGCTGAATCCACACACGGGTTTAACTCTGGAAGTTGAGTGCACACATTGACAACCGTTCTGTTAGATAGCTGCGTTTTAGATTTAGAAGCAGTTATTTCCCTGTGCTTACTGCTGTTTCTTCCATATGACGGTAATGGGCTGAAAACGCCTGTTTTGGGACTCTGAAGAGAAAGTGTTTGCAGACTGCTGAATCCACAACGGGTTTAACTCTGGAAGTTGAGTGCACACATTGACAACCGTTCTGTTAGATAGCTGCGTTTTGGATTTAGAAGCAGATATTTCCCTGTGCTTACTGCTGTTTCTTCCATATGCCGGTAATGGGCTGAAAACGCCTGTTTTGGGACTGTGCAGAGAAAGTGTTTGCAGACTGCTGAATCCACACACGGGTTTACCTCTGGAAGTTGAGTGCACACATTCACAACCGTTCTGTTAGATAGCTGCGTTTTAGATTTAGAAGCAGATATTTCCCTGTGCTTACTGCTGTTTCTTCCATATGCCGGTAATGGGCTGAAAACGCCTGTTTTGGGACTCTGCAGAGAAAGTGTTTGCAAACTGCTGAATCCACACACGGGTTTAACTCTGGAAGTTGAGTGCACACATTGACAACCGTTCTGATAGATAACTGTGTTTTGGAATTAGAAGCAGATATTTCCCTGTGCTTACTGCTGTTTCTACCATATGCCGGTATTGTGCTGAAAACACCAGTTTTGGGACTCTGCAGAGAAAGTGTTTGCAGACTGCTGAATCCACACACGGGTTTAACTCTGGAAGTTGAGTGCACACCTTGACAACCGTTCTGTTAGATAGCTGCGTTTTGGATTTAGAAGCAGATATTTCCCTGTGCTTACTGCTGTTTCTTCCATATGCCGGTAATGGGCTGAAAACGCCTGTTTTGGGTCTCTGCAGAGAAAGTGTTTGCAGACTGCTGAATCCACACACGGGTTGAACTCTGGAAGTTGAGTGCACACATTGACAACCGTTCTGTTAGATAGCTGCGTTTTGGATTTAGAAGCAGATATTTCCCTGTGCTTACTGCTGTTTCTTCCATATGCCGGAAATGGGCTGAAAACGCCTGTTTTCGGAGTCTGCAGAGAAAGTGTTTGCAGACTGCTGAATCCACACACGGGTTTAACTCTGGAAGTTGAGTGCACACATTGACAGCCATTCTGTTAGATAGCTGCGTTTTGGATTTAGAAGCAGATATTTCCCTGTGCTGACTGCTGTTTCTTCCATATGCCGGTAATGGGCTGAAAACGCCTGTTTTGGGACTCTGCAGAGAAAGTGTTTGCAGACTGCTGAATCCACACACGGGTTTAACTCTGGAAGTTGAGTGTACACATTGACAACCGTTCTGTTAGATAGCTGCGTTTTGGATTTAGAAGCAGACATTTCCCTGTGCTTACTGCTGTTTCTTCCATATGCCGGTAATGGGCTGAAAACGCCTGTTTTGGGAGTCTGCAGAGAAAGTGTTTGCAGACTGCTGAACCCACAAACGGGTTTAACTCTGGAAGTTGAGAGCACGGTTTGACAACCGTTCGGTTAGATAGCTCCGTTTTGGATTTAGAAGCAGATATTTCCCTGTGCTTACTGCTGTTTGTTCCATATGCTGGTAATCGGCTGAAAACGCCTGTTTTGGGACTCTGCAGAGAAAGTGTTTGCAGACTGCTGAATCCACATACGGGTTTAACTCTGGAAGTTGAGTGCACACAATGACAACCGTTCTGTTAGATAGCTGCGTTTTGGATTTAGAAGCAGATATTTCCCTGTGCTTACTGCTGTTTCTTCCACATGCCGGTAATGGGCTGAAAACGCCTGTTTTGGGACTCTGCAGAGAAAGTTTTTGCAGACTGCTGAATCCACACACGGGTTGAACTCTGGAAGTTGAGTGCACACATTGACAACCGTTCTGTTAGATAGCTGCGTTTTGGATTTAGAATCAGATATTTCCCTGTGCTTACTGCTGTTTCTTCCATATGCCGGTAATGGGCTGAAAACGCCTGTTTCGGGAATCTGCAGAGAAAGTGTTTGAAGACTGCTGAATCCACACACGGGTTTAACTCTGGAAGTTGAGTGCACACATTGACAACCGTTCTGTTATATTGCTGCATTTTGGATTTAGAAGCAGATATTTACCTGTGCTTACTGCTGTTTCTTCCATATGCGGGTATTGTGCTGAAAACGCCAGTTTTGGGACACTGCAGAGAAAGTGTTTGCAGACTGCTGAATCCACACACGGGTTTAACTCTGGAAGTTGAGTGCACACATTGACAACCGTTCTGTTAGATAGCTGCGTTTTGGAATTAGAAGCAGATATTTCCCTGTGTTGACTGCTGTTTCTGCCATATGCCGGTAATGGGCTGAAAACGCCTGTTTTGGGACTCTGCAGAGAAAGTGTTTGCAGACTGCTGAATCCACACACGGGTATTACTCTGGAAGTTGAGTGCACACATTGACAACCGTTCTGTTAGATAGCTGCGTTTTAGATTTAGAAGCAGATATTTCCCTGTGCTTACTGCTGTTTCTTCCATATGCCGGTAATGGGCTGAAAACGCCTGTTTTGGGACTCTGCAGAGAAAGTTTTTGCAAACTGCTGAATCCACACACGGGTTTAACTCTGGAAGTTGAGTGCACACATTGAAAACCGTTCTGTTGGATAGCTGCGTTTTGGATTTAGAAGCAGATATTTCCCTGTGCTTACTGCTGTTTCTACCATATGCCGGTATTGTGCTGAAAACACCAGTTTTGGGACTCTGCAGAAAAAGTGTTTGCAGACTGCTGAATCCACACACAGGTATAACTCTGGAAGTTGAGTGCACACATTGACAACCGTTCTATTAGATAGCTGTGTTTTGGATTTAGAAGCAGATATTTCCCTGTGCTTACTGCTCTTTCTTCCATATGCCGGTAATGGGCTGAAAACGCCTGTTTTGGGTCTCTGCAGAGAAAGTGTTTGCAGACTGCTGAATCCACACACGGGTTTAACTCTGGAAGTTGAGTGCACACATTGACAACCGTTTTGTTAGATAGCTGCGTTTTGGATTTAGAAGGAGATATTTCCCTGTGCTTACTGCTGTTTCTTCCATATGCCGGTAATGGGCTGAAAACGCCTGTTTTGGGACTCTGCAAAGAAAGTGTTTCCAGACTGCTGAATCCACACACGGGTTTAACTCTGGAAGTTGAGTGCACACATTGACAACCGTTCTGTTAGATAGCTGCGTTTTGGATGTAGAAGCAGATATTTCCCTGTGCTGACTGCTGTTTCTTCCATATGCCGGTAATGGGCTGAAAACGCCTGTTTTGGGACTCTGCAGAGAAAGTGTTTGCAGACTGCTGAATCCACACACGGGTTTAACTCTGGAAGTTGAGTGCACACATTGACAACCGTTCTGTTAGATAGCTGCGTTTTGGATTTAGAAGCAGATATTTCTCTGTGCTTACTGCTGTTTCTTCCATATGCCGGTAATGGGCTGAAAACGCCTGTTTTGGGAGTCTGCAGAGAAAGTGTTTGCAGACTGCTGAATCAACACACGGGTTTAACTCTGGAAGTTGAGTGCACACATTGACAACCGTTCTGTTAGATAGCTGCGTTTTGGATTTAGAAGCAGATATTTCCCTGTGCTGACAACTGTTTCCTCCATATGCCGGTAATGGGCTGAAAACGCCTGTTTTGGGACTCTGCAGAGAAAGAGTTTGCAGACTGCTGAATCCACACACGGGTTTAACTCTGGAAGTTGAGTGCACACATTGACAACCATTCTGTTAGATAGCTGCGTTTTAGATTTAGGAGCAGTTATTTCCCTGTGCTTACTGCTGTTTCGTCCATATGCCGGTAATGGGCTGAAAACGCCTGTTTTGGGACTCTGAAGAGAAAGTGTTTGCAGACTGCTGAATCCACAACGGGTTTAACTCTGGAAGTTGAGTGCACACATTGACAACCATTCTGTTAGATAGCTGCGTTTTAGATTTAGGAGCAGTTATTTCCCTGTGCTTACTGCTGTTTCTACCATATGCCGGTATTGTGCTGAAAACACCAGTTTTGGGACTCTGCAGAGAAAGTGTTTGCAGACTGCTGAATCCACACACGGGTTTAACTCTGGAAGTTGAGTGCACACATTGACAACCGTTCTGTTAGATAGCTGCGTTTTGGATTTAGAAGCAGATATTTCCCTGTGCTTACTGCTGTTTCTTCCATATGCCGGTAATGTGCTGAAAACGCCTGTTTTGGGTCTCTGCAGAGAAAGTGTTTGCAGACTGCTGAATCCACACACGGGTTTAACTCTGGAAGTTGAGTGCACACATTGACAACCGTTCTGTTAGATAGCTGCGTTTTGGATTTAGAAGCAGATATTTCCCTGTGCTGACTGCTGTTTCTTCCATATGCCGGTAATGGGCTGAAAACGCCTGTTTTGGGAGTCTGCAGAGAAAGTGTTTGCAGACTGCTGAATCCACACACGGGTTTAACTCTGGAAGTTGAGTGCACACATTGACAGCCATTCTGTTTGATAGCTGCGTTTTGGATTTAGAAGCAGATATTTCCCTGTGCTGACCGCTGTTTCTTCCATATGCCGGTAATGGGCTGAAAACGCCTGTTTTGGGACTCTGCAGAGAAAGTGTTTGCAGACTGCTGAATCCACACACGGGTTTAACTCTGGAAGTTGAGTGCACACATTGACAACCGTTCTGTTAGATAGCTGCGTTTTGGATTTAGAAGCAGATATTTCCCTGTGCTTACTGCTGTTTCTTCCATATGCCGGTAATGGGCTGAAAACGCCTGTTTTGGGAGTCTGCAGAGAAAGTGTTTGCAGACTGCTGAATCCACACACGGGTTTAACTCTGGAAGTTGAGCGCACACATTGACAACCGTTCTGTTAGATAGCTGCGTTTTGGATTTAGAAGCAGATAATTCCCTGTGCTGACAGCTGTTTCCTCCATATGCCGGTAATGGGCTGAAAACGCCTGTTTTGGGACTCTGCAGAGAAAGTGTTTGCAGACTGCTGAATCCACACACGGGTTTAACTCTGGAAGTTGAGTGCACACATTGACAACCGTTCTGTTAGATAGCTGCGTTTTAGATTTAGAAGCAGTTATTTCCCTGTGCTTACTGCTGTTTCTTCCATATGCCGGTAATGGGCTGAAAACGCCTGTTTTGGGACTCTGAAGAGAAAGTGTTTGCAGACTGCTGAATCCACAACGGGTTTAACTCTGGAAGTTGAGTGCACACATTGACAACCGTTCTGTTAGATAGCTGCGTTTTGGATTTAGAAGTAGATATTTCCCTATGCTTACTGCTGTTTCTTCCATATGCCGGTAATGGGCTGAAAACGCCTGTTTTGGGACTGTGCAGAGAAAGTGTTTGCAGACTGCTGAATCCACACACGGGTTTAACTCTAGAAGTTGAGTGCACACATTGACAACCGTTCTGTTAGATAGCTGCGTTTTGGATTTAGAAGCAGATATTTCCCTGTGCTTACTGCTGTTTCTTCCATATGCCGGTACTGTGCTGAAAACGCCAGTTTTGTGACTCTGCAGAGAAAGTGTTTGCAGACTGCTGAATCCACACACGGGTTTAACTCTGGAAGTTGAGTGCACACATTGACAACCGTTCTGTTAGATAGCTGCGTTTTGGATTTAGAAGCAGATATTTCCCTGTGCTGACTGCTGTTTCTCCCATATGCCGGTAATGGGCTGAAAAGGCCTCTTTTGGGACTCTGCAGAGAAAGTGTTTGCAGACTGCTGAATCCACACACGGGTTTAACTCTGGAAGTTGAGTGCACACATTCACAACCGTTCTGTTAGATAGCTGCGTTTTGGATTTAGAAGCAGATATTTCCCTGTGCTTACTGCTGTTTCTTCCATATGCCGGTAAAGGGCTGAAAACGCCTGTTTTGGGACTCTGCAGAGAAAGTGTTTGCAAACTGCTGAATCCACACACGGGTTTAACTCTGGAAGTTGAGTGCACACATTGACAACCGTTCTGTTAGATAACTGTGTTTTGGAATTAGAAGCAGATATTTCCCTGTGCTTACTGCTGTTTCTACCATATGCCGGTATTGTGCTGAAAACACCAGTTTTGGGACTCTGCAGAGAAAGTGTTTGCAGACTGCTGAATCCACACACGGGTTTAACTCTGGAAGTTGAGTGCACACATTGACAACCGTTCTTTTAGATAGCTGCGTTTTGGATTTAGAAGCAGATATTTCCCTGAGCTTACTGCTGTTTCTTCCATATGCCGGTAATGGGCTGAAAACGCCTGTTTTGGGTCTCTGCAGAGAAAGTGTTTGCAGACTGCTGAATCCACACACGGGTTGAACTCTGGAAGTTGAGTGCACACATTGACAACCGTTCTGTTAGATAGCTGCGTTTTTGATTTAGAAGCAGATATTTCCCTGTGCTTACTGCTGTTTCTTCCATATGCCGGTAATGGGCTGAAAACGCCTGTTTTGGGAGTCTGCAGAGAAAGTGTTTGCAGACTGCTGAATCCACACACGGGTTTAACTCTGGAAGTTGAGTGCACACATTGACAGCCATTCTGTTAGATAGCTGCGTTTTGGATTTAGAAGCAGATATTTCCCTGTGCTGACTGCTGTTTCTTCCATATGCCGGTAATGGGCTGAAAACGCCTGTTTTGGGACTCTGCAGAGAAAGTGTTTGCAGACTGCTGAATCCACACACGGGTTTAACTCTGGAAGTTGAGTGTACACATTGACAACCGTTCTGTTAGATAGCTGCGTTTTGGATTTAGAAGCAGACATTTCCCTGTGCTTACTGCTGTTTCTTCCTTATGCCGGTAATGGGCTGAAAAGGCCTGTTTTGGGACTCTGCAGAGAAAGTGTTTGCAGACTGCTGAACCCACAAACGGGTTTAACTCTGGAAGTTTAGAGCACAGCTTGACAACCGTTCGGTTAGATAGCTCCGTTTTGGATTTAGAAGCAGATATTTCCCTGTGCTTACTGCTGTTTGTTCCATATGCTGGTAATCGGCTGAAAACGCCTGTTTTGGGACTCTGCAGAGAAAGTGTTTGCAGACTGCTGAATCCACATACGGGTTTAACTCTGGAAGTTGAGTGCACACATTGACAACCGTTCTGTTAGATAGCTGCGTTTTGGATTTAGAAGCAGATATTTCCCTGTGCTTACTGCTGTTTCTTCCACATGCCGGTAATGGGATGAAAACGCCTGTTTTGGGAGTCTGCAGAGAAAGTGTTTGCAGACTGCTGAATCCACACACGGGTTTAACTCTGGAAGTTGAGTGCACACATTGACAGCCATTCTGTTAGATAGCTGCGTTTTGGATTTAGAAGCAGATATTTCCCTGTGCTGACTGCTGTTTCTTCCCTATGCCGGTAATGGGCTGAAAACGACTGTTTTGGGACTCTGCAGAGAAAGTGTTTGCAGACTGCTGAATCCACACACGGGTTTAACTCTGGAAGTTGAGTGTACACATTGACAACCGTTCTGTTAGATAGCTGCGTTTTGGATTTAGAAGCAGACATTTCCCTGTGCTTACTGCTGTTTCTTCCATATGCCGGTAATGGGCTGAAAACGCCTGTTTTGGGAGTCTGCAGAGAAAGTGTTTGCAGACTGCTGAACCCACAAACGGGTTTAACTCTGGAAGTTGAGAGCACAGCTTGACAACCGTTCGGTTAGATAGCTCCGTTTTGGATTTAGAAGCAGATATTTCCCTGTGCTTACTGCTGTTTGTTCCATATGCTGGTAATGGGCTGAAAACGCCTGTTTCGGGACTCTGCAGAGAAAGTGTTTGAAGACTGCTGAATCCACACACGGGTTTAACTCTGGAAGTTGAGTGCACACATTGACAACCGTTCTGTTAGATTGCTGCATTTTGGATTTAGAAGCAGATATTTACCTGTGCTTACTGCTGTTTCTTCCATATGCGGGTATTGTGCTGAAAACGCCAGTTTTGGGACACTGCAGAGAAAGTGTTTGCAGACTGCTGAATCCACACACGGGTTTAACTCTGGAAGTTGAGTGCACACATTGACAACCGTTCTGTTAGATAGCTGCGTTTTGGATTTAGAAGCAGATATTTCCCTGTGATGACTGCTGTTTCTCCCATATGCCGGTAATGGGCTGAAAACGCCTGTTTTGGGACTCTGCAGAGAAACTGTGTGCAGACTGCTGAATCCACACACGGGTTTTACTCTGGAAGTTGAGTGCACACATTGACAACCGTTCTGTTAGATAGCTGCGTTTTAGATTTAGATGCAGATATTTCCTTGTGCTTACTGCTGTTTCTTCCATATGCCGGTAATGGGCTGAAAACGCCTGTTTTGGGACTCTGCAGAGAAAGTTTTTGCAAACTGCTGAATCCACACACGGGTTTAACTCTGGAAGTTGAGTGCACACATTGAAAACCGTTCTGTTGGATAGCTGCGTTTTGGATTTAGAAGCAGATATTTCCCTGTGCTTACTGCTGTTTCTACCATATGCCGGTATTGTGCTGAAAACACCAGTTTTGGGACTCTGCAGAGAAAGTGTTTGCAGACTGCTGAATCCACACACAGGTATAACTCTGGAAGTTGAGTGCACACATTGACAACCGTTCTATTAGATAGCTGCGTTTTGGATTTAGAAGCAGATATTTCCCTGTGCTTACTGCTCTTTCTTCCATATGCCGGTAATGGGCTGAAAACGCCTGTTTTGGGTCTCTGCAGAGAAAGTGTTTGCAGACTGCTGAATCCACACACGGGTTTAACTCTGGAAGTTGAGTGCACACATTGACAACCGTTTTGTTAGATAGCTGCGTTTTGGATTTAGAAGGAGATATTTCCCTGTGCTTACTGCTGTTTCTTCCATATGCCGGTAATGGGCTGAAAACGCCTGTTTTGGGACTCTGCACAGAAAGTGTTTCCAGACTGCTGAATCCACACACGGGTTTAACTCTGGAAGTTGAGTGCACACATTGACAACCGTTCTGTTAGATAGCTGCGTTTTGGATTTAGAAGCAGATATTTCCCTGTGCTGACTGCTGTTTCTTCCATATGCCGGTAATGGGCTGAAAACGCCTGTTTTGGGACTCTGCAGAGAAAGTGTTTGCAGACTGCTGAATCCACACACGGGTTTAACTCTGGAAGTTGAGTGCACACATTGACAACCGTTCTGTTAGATATCTGCGTTTTGGATTTAGAAGCAGATATTTCCCTGTGCTTACTGCTGTTTCTTCCATATGCCGGTAATGGGCTGAAAACGCCTGTTTTGGGAGTCTGCAGAGAAAGTGTTTGCAGACTGCTGAATCAACACACGGGTTTAACTCTGGAAGTTGAGTGCACAGATTGACAACCGTTCTGTTAGATAGCTGCGTTTTGGATTTAGAAGCAGATATTTCCCTGTGCTGACAGCTGTTTCCTCCATATGCCGGTAATGGGCTGAAAACGCCTGTTTTGGGACTCTGCAGAGAAAGTGTTTGCAGACTGCTGAATCCACACACGGGTTTAACTCTGGAAGTTGAGTGCACACATTGACAACCATTCTGTTAGATAGCTGCGTTTTAGATTTAGAAGCAGTTATTTCCCTGTGCTTACTGCTGTTTCTTCCATATGCCGGTAATGGGCTGAAAACGCCTGTTTTGGGACTCTGAAGAGAAAGTTTTTGCAGACTGCTGAATCCACAACGGGTTTAACTCTGGAAGTTGAGTGCACAGATTGACAACCGTTCTGTTAGATAGCTGCGTTTTGGATTTAGAAGCAGATATTTCCCTGTGCTTACTGCTGTTTCTTCCATATGCCGGTAATGGGCTGAAAACGCCTGTTTTGGGACTCTGCAGAGAAAGTGTTTGCAGACTGCTGAATCCACACACGGGTTTAACTCTAGAAGTTGAGTGCACACATTGACAACCGTTCTGTTAGATAGCTGCGTTTTGGATTTAGAAGCAGATATTTCCCTGTGCTTACTGCTGTTTCTTCCATATGCCGGTATTGTGCTGAAAACGCCTGTTTTGGGACTCTGCAGAGAAAGTGTTTGCAGACTGCTGAATCCACACACGGGTTTAACTCTGGAAGTTGAGTGCACACATTCACAACCGTTCTGTTAGATAGCTTCGTTTTAGATTTAGAAGCAGATTTTTTCCTGTGCTTACTGCTGTTTCTTCCATATGCCGGTAATGGGCTGAAAACGCCTGTTTTGGGACTCGGCAGAGAAAGTGTTTGTAAACTGCTGAATCCACACACGGGTTTAACTCTGGAAGTTGAGTGCACTCATTGACAACCGTTCTGTTAGATAACTGCGTTTTGGAATTAGAAGCAGATATTTCCCTGTGCTTACTGCTGTTTCTACCATATGCCGGTATTGTGCTGAAAACACCAGTTTTGGGACTCTGCAGAGAAAGTGTTTGCAGACTGCTGAATCCACACACGGGTTTAACTCTGGAAGTTGAGTGCACACATTGACAACCGTTCTGTTAGATAGCTGCGTTTTGGATTTAGAAGCAGATATTTCCCTGTGCTTACTGCTGTTTCTTCCATATGCCGGTAATGGGCTGAAAACGCCTGTTTTGGGTCTCTGCAGAGAAAGTGTTTGCAGACTGCTGAATCCACACACGGGTTTAACTCTGGAAGTAGAGTGCACACATTGACAACCGTTCTGTTAGATAGCTGCGTTTTGGATTTAGAAGCAGATATTTCCCTGTGCTGACTGCTGTTTCTTCCATATGCCGGTAATGGGCTGAAAACGCCTGTTTTGGGAGTCTGCAGAGAAAGTGTTTGCAGACTGCTGAATCCACACACGGGTTTACCTCTAGAAGTTGAGTGCACACATTGACAGCCATTCTGTTAGATAGCTGCGTTTTGGATTTAGAAGCAGATATTTCCCTGTGCTTACTGCTGTTTCTTCCATATGCCGGTAATGGGCTGAAAACGCCTGTTTTGGGACTCTGCAGAGAAAGTGTTTGTAGACTGCTGAATCCACACACGGGTTTAACTCTGGAAGTTGAGTGTACACATTGACAACCGTTCTGTTAGATAGCTGCGTTTTGGATTTAGAAGCAGACATTTCCCTGTGCTTACTGCTGTTTCTTCCATATGCCGGTAATGGGCTGAAAACGCCTGTTTTGGGAGTCTGCAGAGAAAGTGTTTGCAGACTGCTGAATCCACACACGGGTTTAACTCTGGAAATTGAGAGCACAGCTTGACAACCGTTCGGTTAGATAGCTCCGTTTTGGATTTAGAAGCAGATATTTCCCTGTGCTTACTGCTGTTTGTTCCATATGCTGGTAATCGGCTGAAAACGCCTGTTTTGGGACTCTGCAGAGAAAGTGTTTGCAGACTGCTGAATCCACATACGGGTTTAACTCTGGAAGTTGAGTGCACACATTGACAACCTTTCTGTTAGATAGCTGCGTTTTGGATTTAGAAGCAGATATTTCCCTGTGCTTACTGCTGTTTCTTCCATATGCCGGTAATGGGCTGAAAACGCCTGTTTTGGGACTCTGCAGAGAAAGTGTTTGCAGACTGCTGAATCCACACACGGGTTTAACTCTGGAAGTTGAGTGCACACATTGACAACCGTTCTGTTAGATAGCTGCGTTTTGGATTTAGAAGCAGATATTTCCCTGTGCTTACTGCTGTTTCCTCCATATGCCGGTAATGGGCTGAAAACGCCTGTTTTGGGACTCTGCAGAGAAAGTGTTTGCAGACTGCTGAACCCACACACGGGTTTAACTCTGGAAGTTGAGTGCACACATTGACAACCGTTCTGTTAGATAGCTGCGTTTTAGATTTAGAAGCAGTTATTTCCCTGTGCTTACTGCTGTTTCTTCCATATGCCGGTAATGGGCTGAAAACGCCTGTTTTGGGACTCTGAAGAGAAAGTGTTTGCAGACTGCTGAATCCACATACGGGTTTAACTCTGGAAGTTGAGTGCACACATTGACAACCGTTTTGTTAGATAGCTGCGTTTTGGATTTAGAAGCAGATATTTCACTGTGCTTACTGCTGTTTCTTCCATATGCCGGTAATGGGCTGAAAGCGCCTGTTTTGGGACTCTGCAGAGAAAGTGTTTGCAGACTGCTGAATCCACACACGGGTTTGACTCTGGAAGTTGAGTGCACACATTGACAATGGTTCTGTTAGATAGCTGCGTTTTGGATTTAGAAGCAGATATTTCCCTTTGCTGACTGCTGTTTCACCCATATGCCGGTAATGGGCTGAAAACGCCTGTTTTGGGACTCTGCAGAGAAAGTGTTTGCAGACTGCTGAATCCACACACGGGTTTAACTCTGGAAGTTGAGTGCACACATTGACAACCGTTCTGTTAGATAGCTGCGTTTTAGATTTATAAGCAGATATTTCCCTGTGCTTACTGCTGTTTCTTCCATATGCCGGTAATGGGCTGAAAACGCCTGTTTTGGGACTCTGCAGAGAAAGTGTTTGCAAACTGCTGAATCCACACACGGGTTTAACTCTGGAAGTTGAGTGCACACATTGACAACCGTTCTGTTAGATAGCTGCGTTTTGGAATTAGAAGCAGATATTTCCCTGTGCTTACTGCTGTTTCTACCATATGCCGGTATTGTGCTGAAAACACCAGTTTTGGGACTCTGCAGAGAAAGTGTTTGCAGACTGCTGAATCCACACACGGGTTTAACTCTGGAAGTTGAGTGCACACATTGACAACCGTTCTGTTAGATAGCTGCGTTTTGGATTTAGAAGCAGATATTTCCCTGTGCTTACTGCTGTTTCTTCCATATGCCGGTAATGGGCTGAAAACGCCTGTTTTGGGTCTCTGCAGAGAAAGTGTTTGCAGACTGCTGAATCCACACACGGGTTTAACTCTGGAAGTTGAGTGCCCACATTGACAACCGTTCTGTTAGATAGCTGCGTTTTGGATTTAGAAGCAGATATTTCCCTGTGCTGACTGCTGTTTCTTCCATATGCCGGTAATGGGCTGAAAACGCCTGTTTTGGGACTCTGCAAAGAAAGTGTTTGCAGACTGCTGAATACACACACAGGTTTAACTCTGGAAGTTGAGTGCACACATTGACAACCGTTCTGTTAGATAGCTGCGTTTTGGATTTAGAAGCAGATATTTCCCTGTGCTTACTGCTGTTTCTTCCATATGCCGGTAATGGGCTGAAAACGCCTGCTTTGGGACTCTGCAGAGAAAGTGTTTGCAGACTGCTGAATCCACACATGGGTTTAACTCTGGAAGTTGAGTGTACACATTGACAACCGTTCTGTTACATAGCTGCGTTTTGGATGTAGAAGCAGATATTTCCCTGTGCTGACTGCTGTTTCTTCCATATGCCGGTAATGGGCTGAAAACGCCTGTTTTGGGACTCTGCAGAGAAAGTGTTTGCAGACTGCTGAATCCACACACGGGTTTAACTCTGGAAGTTGAGTGCACACATTGACAACCGTTCTGTTAGATAGCTGCGTTTTGGATTTAGAAGCAGATATTTCCCTGTGCTTACTGCTGTTTCTTCCATATGCCGGTAATGGGCTGAAAACGCCTGTTTTGGGACTCTGCAGAGAAAGTGTTTGCAGAATGCTGAATCCACACATGGGTTTATCTCTGGAAGTTGAGTGCACACATTGACAACCGTTCTGTTAGATAGCTGCGTTTTGGATTTAGAAGCAGATATTTCCCTGTGCTTACTGCTGTTTCTTCCATATGCCGGTATTGTGCTGAAAACGCCAGTTTTGGGACTCTGCAGAGAAAGTGTTTGCAGACTGCTGAATCCACACACGGGTTTAACTCTGGAAGTTGAGTGCACACATTGACAACCGTTCTGTTAGATAGCTGCGTTTTGGATTTAGAAGCAGATATTTCCCTGTGCTGACTGCTGTTTCTCCCATATGCCGGTAATGGGCTGAAAACGCCTGTTTTGGGACTCTGCAGAGAAAGTGTTTGCAGACTGCTGAATCGACACACGGGTTTTACTCTGGAAGTTGAGTGCACACATTCACAACCGTTCTGTTAGATAGCTGCGTTTTAGATTTAGAAGCAGATATTTCCCTGTGCTTACTGCTGTTTCATCCATATGCCGGTAATGGGCTGAAAACGCCTGTTTTGGGACTCTGCAGAGAAAGTTTTTGCAAACTGCTGAATCCACACACGGGTTTAACTCTGGAAGTTGAGTGCACACATTGAAAACCGTTCTGTTGGATAGCTGCGTTTTGGATTTAGAAGCACATATTTCCCTGTGCTTACTGCTGTTTCTACCATATGCCGGTATTGTGCTGAAAACACCAGTTTTGGGACTCTGCAGAGAAAGTGTTTGCCGACTGCTGAATCCACACACAGGTATAACTCTGGAAGTTGAGTGCACACATTGACAACCGTTCTATTAGATAGCTGCGTTTTGGATTTAGAAGCAGATATTTCCCTGTGCTTACTGCTGTTTCTTCCATATGCCGGTAATGGGCTGAATACGCCTGTTTTGGGTCTCTGCAGAGAAAGTGTTTGCAGACTGCTGAATCCACACACGGGTTTAACTCTGGAAGTTAAGTGCACACATTGACAACCGTTTTGTTAGATAGCTGCGTTTTGGATTTAGAAGGAGATATTTCCCTGTGCTTACTGATGTTTCTTCCATATGCCGGTAATGGGCTGAAAACGCCTGTTTTGGGACTCTGCAAAGAAAGTGTTTCCAGACTGCTGAATCCACACACGGGTTTAACTCTGGAAGTTGAGTGCACACATTGACAACCGTTCTGTTAGATAGCTGCGTTTTGGATTTAGAAGCAGATATTTCCCTGTGCTGACTGCTGTTTCTTCCATATGCCGGTAATGGGCTGAAAACGCCTGTTTTGGGACTCTGCAGAGAAAGTGTTTGCAGACTGCTGAATCCACACACGGGTTTAACTCTGGAAGTTGAGTGCACACATTGACAACCGTTCTGTTAGATATCTGCGTTTTGGATTTAGAAGCAGATATTTCCCTGTGCTTACTGCTGTTTCTTCCATATGCCGGTAATGGGCTGAAAACGCCTGTTTTGGGACTCTGCAGAGAAAGTGTTTGCAGACTGCTGAATCAACACACGGGTTTAACTCTGGAAGTTGAGTGCACAGATTGACAACCGTTCTGTTAGATAGCTGCGTTTTGGATTTAGAAGCAGATATTTCCCTGTGCTGACAGCTGTTTCCTCCATATGCCGGTAATGGGCTGAAAACGCCTGTTTGGGACTCTGCAGAGAAAGTGTTTGCAGACTGCTGAATCCACACACGGGTTTAACTCTGGAAGTTGAGTGCACACATTGACAACCATTCTGTTAGATAGCTGCGTTTTAGATTTAGAAGCAGTTATTTCCCTGTGCTTACTGCTGTTTCTTCCATATGCCGGTAATGGGCTGAAAACGCCTGTTTTGGGACTCTGAAGAGAAATTTTTGCAGACTGCTGAATCCACAACGGGTTTAACTCTGGAAGTTGAGTGCACACATTGACAACCGTTCTGTTAGATAGCTGCGTTTTGGATTTAGAAGCAGATATTTCCCTGTGCTTACTGCTGTTTCTTCCATATGCCGGTAATGGGCTGAAAACGCCTGTTTTGGGACTCTGCAGAGAAAGTTTTTGCAGACTGCTGAATCCACACACGGGTTTAACTCTAGAAGTTGAGTGCACACATTGACAACCGTTCTGTTAGATAGCTGCGTTTTGGATTTAGAAGCAGATATTTCCCTGTGCTTACTGCTGTTTCTTCCATATGCCGGTATTGTGCTGAAAACGCCAGTTTTGTGACTCTGCAGAGAAAGTGTTTGCAGACTGCTGAATCCACACACGGGTTTAACTCTGGAAGTTGAGTGCACACATTGACAACCGTTCTGTTAGATAGCTGCGGTTTGGATTTAGAAGCAGATATTTCCCTGTGCTGACTGCTGTTTCTCCCATATGCCGGTAATGGGCTGAAAACGCCTGTTTTGGGACTCTGCAGAGAAAGTGTTTGCAGACTGCTGAATCCACACACGGGTTTAACTCTGGAAGTTGAGTGCACACATTCACAACCGTTCTGTTAGATAGCTTCGTTTTAGATTTAGAAGCAGATATTTTCCTGTGCTTACTGCTGTTTCTTCCATATGCCGGTAATGGGCTGAAAACGCCTGTTTTGGGACTCGGCAGAGAAAGTGTTTGTAAACTGCTGAATCCACACACGGGTTTAACTCTGGAAGTTGAGTGCACTCATTGACAACCGTTCTGTTAGATAACTGCGTTTTGGAATTAGAAGCAGATATTTCCCTGTGCTTACTGCTGTTTCTACCATATGCCGGTATTGTGCTGAAAACACCAGTTTTGGGACTCTGCAGAGAAAGTGTTTGCAGACTGCTGAATCCACACACGGGTTTAACTCTGGAAGTTGAGTGCACACATTGACAACCGTTCTGTTAGATAGCTGCGTTTTGGATTTAGAAGCAGATATTTCCCTGTGCTTACTGCTGTTTCTTCCATATGCCGGTAATGGGCTGAAAACGCCTGTTTTGGGTCTCTGCAGAGAAAGTGTTTGCAGACTGCTGAATCCACACACGGGTTTAACTCTGGAAGTTGAGTGCACACATTGACAACCGTTCTGTTAGATAGCTGCGTTTTGGATTTAGAAGCAGATATTTCCCTGTGCTGACTGCTGTTTCTTCCATATGCCGGTAATGGGCTGAAAACGCCTGTTTTGGGAGTCTGCAGAGAAAGTGTTTGCAGACTGCTGAATCCACACACGGGTTTACCTCTAGAAGTTGAGTGCACACATTGACAGCCATTCTGTTAGATAGCTGCGTTTTGGATTTAGAAGCAGATATTTCCCTGTGCTGACTGCTGTTTCTTCCATATGCCGGTAATGGGCTGAAAACGCCTGTTTTGGGACTCTGCAGAGAAAGTGTTTGTAGACTGCTGAATCCACACACGGGTTTAACTCTGGAAGTTGAGTGTACACATTGACAACCGTTCTGTTAGATAGCTGCGTTTTGGATTTAGAAGCAGACATTTCCCTGTGCTTACTGCTGTTTCTTCCATATGCCGGTAATGGGCTGAAAACGCCTGTTTTGGGAGTCTGCAGAGAAAGTGTTTGCAGACTGCTGAATCCACACACGGGTTTAACTCTGGAAATTGAGAGCACAGCTTGACAACCGTTCGGTTAGATAGCTCCGTTTTGGATTTAGAAGCAGATATTTCCCTGTGCTTACTGCTGTTTGTTCCATATGCTGGTAATCGGCTGAAAACGCCTGTTTTGGGACTCTGCAGAGAAAGTGTTTGCAGACTGCTGAATCCACATACGGGTTTAACTCTGGAAGTTGAGTGCACACATTGACAACCTTTCTGTTAGATAGCTGCGTTTTGGATTTAGAAGCAGATATTTCCCTGTGCTTACTGCTGTTTCTTCCATATGCCGGTAATGGGCTGAAAACGCCTGTTTTGGGACTCTGCAGAGAAAGTGTTTGCAGACTGCTGAATCCACACACGGGTTTAACTCTGGAAGTTGAGTGCACACATTGACAACCGTTCTGTTAGATAGCTGCGTTTTGGATTTAGAAGCAGATATTTCCCTGTGCTTACTGCTGTTTCCTCCATATGCCGGTAATGGGCTGAAAACGCCTGTTTTGGGACTCTGCAGAGAAAGTGTTTGCAGACTGCTGAACCCACACACGGGTTTAACTCTGGAAGTTGAGTGCACACATTGACAACCGTTCTGTTAGATAGCTGCGTTTTAGATTTAGAAGCAGTTATTTCCCTGTGCTTACTGCTGTTTCTTCCATATGCCGGTAATGGGCTGAAAACGCCTGTTTTGGGACTCTGAAGAGAAAGTGTTTGCAGACTGCTGAATCCACATACGGGTTTAACTCTGGAAGTTGAGTGCACACATTGACAACCGTTCTGTTAGATAGCTGCGTTTTGGATTTAGAAGCAGATATTTCACTGTGCTTACTGCTGTTTCTACCATATGCCGGTATTGTGCTGAAAACATCAGTTTTGGGACTCTGCAGAGAAAGTGTTTGCAGACTGCTGAATCCACACACGGGTTTAACTCTGGAAGTTGAGTGCACACATTGACAATGGTTCTGTTAGATAGCTGCGTTTTGGATTTAGAAGCAGATATTTCCCTTTGCTGACTGCTGTTTCACCCATATGCCGGTAATGGGCTGAAAACGCCTGTTTTGGGACTCTGCAGAGAAAGTGTTTGCAGACTGCTGAATCCACACACGGGTTTAACTCTGGAAGTTGAGTGCACACATTGACAACCGTTCTGTTAGATAGCTGCGTTTTAGATTTATAAGCAGATATTTCCCTGTGCTTACTGCTGTTTCTTCCATATGCCGGTAATGGGCTGAAAACGCCTGTTTTGGGACTCTGCAGAGAAAGTGTTTGCAAACTGCTGAATCCACACACGGGTTTAACTCTGGAAGTTGAGTGCACACATTGACAACCGTTCTGTTAGATAGCTGCGTTTTGGAATTAGAAGCAGATATTTCCCTGTGCTTACTGCTGTTTCTACCATATGCCGGTATTGTGCTGAAAACACCAGTTTTGGGACTCTGCAGAGAAAGTGTTTGCAGACTGCTGAATCCACACACGGGTTTAACTCTGGAAGTTGAGTGCACACATTGACAACCGTTCTGTTAGATAGCTGCGTTTTGGATTTAGAAGCAGATATTTCCCTGTGCTTACTGCTGTTTCTTCCATATGCCGGTAATGGGCTGAAAACGCCTGTTTTGGGTCTCTGCAGAGAAAGTGTTTGCAGACTGCTGAATCCACACACGGGTTTAACTCTGGAAGTTGAGTGCACACATTGACAACCGTTCTGTTAGATAGCTGCGTTTTAGATTTATAAGCAGATATTTCCCTGTGCTTACTGCTGTTTCTTCCATATGCCGGTAATGGGCTGAAAACGCCTGTTTTGGGACTCTGCAGAGAAAGTGTTTGCAAACTGCTGAATCCACACACGGGTTTAACTCTGGAAGTTGAGTGCACACATTGACAACCGTTCTGTTAGATAGCTGCGTTTTGGAATTAGAAGCAGATATTTCCCTGTGCTTACTGCTGTTTCTACCATATGCCGGTATTGTGCTGAAAACACCAGTTTTGGGACTCTGCAGAGAAAGTGTTTGCAGACTGCTGAATCCACACACGGGTTTAACTCTGGAAGTTGAGTGCACACATTGACAACCGTTCTGTTAGATAGCTGCGTTTTGGATTTAGAAGCAGATATTTCCCTGTGCTTACTGCTGTTTCTTCCATATGCCGGTAATGGGCTGAAAACGCCTGTTTTGGGTCTCTGCAGAGAAAGTGTTTGCAGACTGCTGAATCCACACACGGGTTTAACTCTGGAAGTTGAGTGCCCACATTGACAACCGTTCTGTTAGATAGCTGCGTTTTGGATTTAGAAGCAGATATTTCCCTGTGCTGACTGCTGTTTCTTCCATATGCCGGTAATGGGCTGAAAACGCCTGTTTTGGGACTCTGCAAAGAAAGTGTTTGCAGACTGCTGAATACACACACAGGTTTAACTCTGGAAGTTGAGTGCACACATTGACAACCGTTCTGTTAGATAGCTGCGTTTTGGATTTAGAAGCAGATATTTCCCTGTGCTTACTGCTGTTTCTTCCATATGCCGGTAATGGGCTGAAAACGCCTGTTTTGGGACTCTGCAGAGAAAGTGTTTGCAGACTGCTGAATCCACACATGGGTTTAACTCTGGAAGTTGAGTGTACACATTGACAACCGTTCTGTTACATAGCTGCGTTTTGGATGTAGAAGCAGATATTTCCCTGTGCTGACTGCTGTTTCTTCCATATGCCGGTAATGGGCTGAAAACGCCTGTTTTGGGACTCTGCAGAGAAAGTGTTTGCAGACTGCTGAATCCACACACGGGTTTAACTCTGGAAGTTGAGTGCACACATTGACAACCGTTCTGTTAGATAGCTGCGTTTTGGATTTAGAAGCAGATATTTCCCTGTGCTTACTGCTGTTTCTTCCATATGCCGGTAATGGGCTGAAAACGCCTGTTTTGGGACTCTGCAGAGAAAGTGTTTGCAGAATGCTGAATCCACACATGGGTTTATCTCTGGAAGTTGAGTGCACACATTGACAACCGTTCTGTTAGATAGCTGCGTTTTGGATTTAGAAGCAGATATTTCCCTGTGCTTACTGCTGTTTCTTCCATATGCCGGTATTGTGCTGAAAACGCCAGTTTTGGGACTCTGCAGAGAAAGTGTTTGCAGACTGCTGAATCCACACACGGGTTTAACTCTGGAAGTTGAGTGCACACATTGACAACCGTTCTGTTAGATAGCTGCGTTTTGGATTTAGAAGCAGATATTTCCCTGTGCTGACTGCTGTTTCTCCCATATGCCGGTAATGGGCTGAAAACGCCTGTTTTGGGACTCTGCAGAGAAAGTGTTTGCAGACTGCTGAATCGACACACGGGTTTTACTCTGGAAGTTGAGTGCACACATTCACAACCGTTCTGTTAGATAGCTGCGTTTTAGATTTAGAAGCAGATATTTCCCTGTGCTTACTGCTGTTTCATCCATATGCCGGTAATGGGCTGAAAACGCCTGTTTTGGGACTCTGCAGAGAAAGTTTTTGCAAACTGCTGAATCCACACACGGGTTTAACTCTGGAAGTTGAGTGCACACATTGAAAACCGTTCTGTTGGATAGCTGCGTTTTGGATTTAGAAGCAGATATTTCCCTGTGCTTACTGCTGTTTCTACCATATGCCGGTATTGTGCTGAAAACACCAGTTTTGGGACTCTGCAGAGAAAGTGTTTGCAGACTGCTGAATCCACACACAGGTATAACTCTGGAAGTTGAGTGCACACATTGACAACCGTTCTATTAGATAGCTGCGTTTTGGATTTAGAAGCAGATATTTCCCTGTGCTTACTGCTGTTTCTTCCATATGCCGGTAATGGGCTGAAAACGCCTGTTTTGGGTCTCTGCAGAGAAAGTGTTTGCAGACTGCTGAATCCACACACGGGTTTAACTCTGGAAGTTAAGTGCACACATTGACAACCGTTTTGTTAGATAGCTGCGTTTTGGATTTAGAAGGAGATATTACCCTGTGCTTACTGATGTTTCTTCCATATGCCGGTAATGGGCTGAAAACGCCTGTTTTGGGACTCTGCAAAGAAAGTGTTTCCAGACTGCTGAATCCACACACGGGTTTAACTCTGGAAGTTGAGTGCACACATTGACAACCGTTCTGTTAGATAGCTGCGTTTTGGATTTAGAAGCAGATATTTCCCTGTGCTGACTGCTGTTTCTTCCATATGCCGGTAATGGGCTGAAAACGCCTGTTTTGGGACTCTGCAGAGAAAGTGTTTGCAGACTGCTGAATCCACACACGGGTTTAACTCTGGAAGTTGAGTGCACACATTGACAACCGTTCTGTTAGATAGCTGCGTTTTGGATTTAGAAGCAGATATTTCCCTGTGCTTACTGCTGTTTCTTCCATATGCCGGTAATGGGCTGAAAACGCCTGTTTTGGGAGTCTGCAGAGAAAGTGTTTGCAGACTGCTGAATCCACACACGGGTTTAACTCTGGAAGTTGAGTGCACACATTGACAACCGTTCTGTTAGATAGCTGCGTTTTGGATTTAGAAGCAGATATTTCCCTGTGCTGACAGCTGTTTCCTCCATATGCCGGTAATGGGATGAAAACGCCTGTTTTGGGACTCTGCAGAGAAAGTGTTTGCAGACTGCTGAATCCACACACGGGTTTAACTCTGGAAGTTGAGTGCAGACATTGACAACCGTTCTGTTAGATAGCTGCGTTTTAGATTTAGAAGCAGTTATTTCCCTGTGCTTACTGCTCTTTCTTCCATATGCTGGTAATGGCCTGAAAACGCCTGTTTTGGGACTCTGAAGAGAAAGTGTTTGCAGACTGCTGAATCCACAACGGGTTTAACTCTGGAAGTTGAGTGCACACATTGACAACCGTTCTGTTAGATAGCTGCGTTTTGGATTTAGAAGCAGATATTTCCCTGTGCTTACTGCTGTTTCTTCCATATGCCGGTAATGGGCTGAAAACGCCTGTTTTGGGACTCTGCAGAGAAAGTGTTTGCAGACTGCTGAATCCACACACGGGTTTAACTCTAGAAGTTGAGTGCACACATTGACAACCGTTCTGTTAGATAGCTGCGTTTTGGATTTAGAAGCAGATATTTCCCTGTGCTTACTGCTGTTTCTTCCATATGCCGGTATTGTGCTGAAAACGCCAGTTTTGAGACTCTGCAGAGAAAGTGTTTGCAGACTGCTGAATCCACACACGGGTTTAACTCTGGAAGTTGAGTGCACACATTGACAACCGTTCTGTTAGATAGCTGCGTTTTGGATTTAGAAGCAGAGATTTCCCTGTGCTGACTGCTGTTTCTCCCATATGCCGGTAATGGGCTGAAAACGCCTGTTTTGGGACTCTGCAGAGAAAGTGTTTGCAGACTGCTGAATCCACACACGGGTTTAACTCTGGAAGTTGAGTGCACACATTCACAACCGTTCTGTTAGATAGCTTCGTTTTAGATTTAGAAGCAGATATTTCCCTGTGCTTACTGCTGTTTCTTCCATATGCCGGTAATGGGCTGAAAACGCCTGTTTTGGGACTCTGCAGAGAAAGTGTTTGCAAACTGCTGAATCCACACACGGGTTTAACTCTGGAAGTTGAGTGCACACATTGACAACCGTTCTGTTAGATAACTGCGTTTTGGAATTAGAAGCAGATATTTCCTTGTGCTTACTGCTGTTTCTACCATATGCCGGTATTGTGCTGAAAACACCAGTTTTGGGACTCTGCAGAGAAAGTGTTTGCAGACTGCTGAATCCACACACGGGTTTAACTCTGGAAGTTGAGTGCACACATTGACAACCGTTCTGTTAGATAGCTGCGTTTTGGATTTAGAAGCAGATATTTCCCTGTGCTTACTGCTGTTTCTTCCATATGCCGGTAATGGGCTGAAAACGCCTGTTTTGGGTCTCTGCAGAGAAAGTGTTTGCAGACTGCTGAATCCACACACGGGTTTAACTCTGGAAGTTGAGTGCACACATTGACAACCGTTCTGTTAGATAGCTGCGTTTTGGATTTAGAAGCAGATATTTCCCTGTGCTTACTGCTGTTTCTTCCATATGCCGGTAATGGGCTGAAAACGCCTGATTTGGGAGTCTGCAGAGAAAGTGTTTGCAGACTGCTGAATCCACACACGGGTTTAACTCTGGAAGTTGAGAGCACAGCTTGACAACCGTTCGGTTAGATAGCTCCGTTTTGGATTTAGAAGCAGATATTTCCCTGTGCTTACTGCTGTTTGTTCCATATGCTGGTAATAGGCTGAAAACGCCTGTTTTGCGACTCTGCAGAGAAAGTGTTTGCAGACTGCTGAATCCACATACGGGTTTAACTCTGGAAGTTGAGTGCACACATTGACAACCGTTCTGTTAGATAGCTGCGTTTTGGATTTAGAAGCAGATATTTCCCTGTGCTTACTGCTGTTTCTTCCACATGCCGGTAATGGGCTGAAAACGCCTGTTTTGGGACTCTGCAGAGAAAGTGTTTGCAGACTGCTGAATCCACACACGGGTTTAACTCTGGAAGTTGAGTGCACACATTGACAACCGTTCTGTTAGATAGCTGCGTTTTGGATTTAGAAGCAGATATTTCCCTGTGCTTACTGCTGTTTCTTCCATATGCCGGGAATGGGCTGAAAACGCCTGTTTTGGGACTCTGCAGAGAAAGTGTTTGCAGAATGCTGAATCCACACATGGGTTTATCTCTGGAAGTTGAGTGCACACATTGACAACCGTTCTGTTAGATAGCTGCGTTTTGGATTTAGAAGCAGATATTTCCCTGTGCTTACTGCTGTTTCTTCCATATGCCGGTATTGTGCTGAAAACGCCAGTTTTGGGACTCTGCAGAGAAAGTGTTTGCAGACTGCTGAATCCACACACGGGTTTAACTCTGGAAGTTGAGTGCACACATTGACAACCGTTCTGTTAGATAGCTGCGTTTTGGATTTAGAAGCAGATATTTCCCTGTGCTGACTGCTGTTTCTCCCATATGCCGGTAATGGGCTGAAAACGCCTGTTTTGGGACTCTGCAGAGAAAGTGTTTGCAGACTGCTGAATCGACACACGGGTTTTACTCTGGAAGTTGAGTGCACACATTCACAACCGTTCTGTTAGATAGCTGCGTTTTAGATTTAGAAGCAGATATTTCCCTGTGCTTACTGCTGTTTCTTCCATATGCCGGTAATGGGCTGAAAACGCCTGTTTTGGGACTCTGCAGAGAAAGTTTTTGCAAACTGCTGAATCCACACACGGGTTTAACTCTGGAAGTTGAGTGCACACATTGAAAACCATTCTGTTGGATAGCTGCGTTTTGGATTTAGAAGCAGATATTTCCCTGTGCTTACTGCTGTTTCTACCATATGCCGGTATTGTGCTGAAAACACCAGTTTTGGGACTCTGCAGAGAAAGTGTTTGCAGACTGCTGAATCCACACACAGGTATAACTCTGGAAGTTGAGTGCACACATTGACAACCGTTCTATTAGATAGCTGCGTTTTGGATTTAGAAGCAGATATTTCCCTGTGCTTACTGCTGTTTCTTCCATATGCCGGTAATGGGCTGAAAACGCCTGTTTTGGGTCTCTGCAGAGAAAGTGTTTGCAGACTGCTGAATCCACACACGGGTTTAACTCTGGAAGTTAAGTGCACACATTGACAACCGTTTTGTTAGATAGCTGCGTTTTGGATTTAGAAGGAGATATTTCCCTGTGCTTACTGCTGTTTCTTCCATATGCCGGTAATGGGCTGAAAACGCCTGTTTTGGGAGTCTGCAGAGAAAGTGTTTGCAGACTGCTGAATCCACACACGGGTTTAACTCTGGAAGTTGAGTGCACACATTGACAACCGTTCTGTTAGATAGCTGCGTTTTGGATTTAGAAGCAGATATTTCCCTGTGCTGACAGCTGTTTCCTCCATATGCCGGTATTGGGCTGAAAACGCCTGTTTTGGGACTCTGCAGAGAAAGTGTTTGCAGACTGCTGAATCCACACACGGGTTTAACTCTGGAAGTTGAGTGCAGACATTGACAACCGTTCTGTTAGATAGCTGCGTTTTAGATTTAGAAGCAGTTATTTCCCTGTGCTTACTGCTCTTTCTTCCATATGCCGGTAATGGCCTGAAAACGCCTGTTTTGGGACTCTGAAGAGAAAGTGTTTGCAGACTGCTGAATCCACAACGGGTTTAACTCTGGAAGTTGAGTGCACACATTGACAACCGTTCTGTTAGATAGCTGCGTTTTGGATTTAGAAGCAGATATTTCCCTGTGCTTACTGCTGTTTCTTCCATATGCCGGTAATGGGCTGAAAACGCCTGTTTTGGGACTCTGCAGAGAAAGTGTTTGCAGACTGCTGAATCCACACACGGGTTTAACTCTAGAAGTTGAGTGCACACATTGACAACCGTTCTGTTAGATAGCTGCGTTTTGGATTTAGAAGCAGATATTTCCCTGTGCTTACTGCTGTTTCTTCCATATGCCGGTATTGTGCTGAAAACGCCAGTTTTGAGACTCTGCAGAGAAAGTGTTTGCAGACTGCTGAATCCACACACGGGTTTAACTCTGGAAGTTGAGTGCACACATTGACAACCGTTCTGTTAGATAGCTGCGTTTTGGATTTAGAAGCAGAGATTTCCCTGTGCTGACTGCTGTTTCTCCCATATGCCGGTAATGGGCTGAAAACGCCTGTTTTGGGACTCTGCAGAGAAAGTGTTTGCAGACTGCTGAATCCACACACGGGTTTAACTCTGGAAGTTGAGTGCACACATTCACAACCGTTCTGTTAGATAGCTTCGTTTTAGATTTAGAAGCAGATATTTCCCTGTGCTTACTGCTGTTTCTTCCATATGCCGGTAATGGGCTGAAAACGCCTGTTTTGGGACTCTGCAGAGAAAGTGTTTGCAAACTGCTGAATCCACACACGGGTTTAACTCTGGAAGTTGAGTGCACACATTGACAACCGTTCTGTTAGATAACTGCGTTTTGGAATTAGAAGCAGATATTTCCCTGTGCTTACTGCTGTTTCTACCATATGCCGGTATTGTGCTGAAAACACCAGTTTTGGGACTCTGCAGAGAAAGTGTTTGCAGACTGCTGAATCCACACACGGGTTTAACTCTGGAAGTTGAGTGCACACATTGACAACCGTTCTGTTAGATAGCTGCGTTTTGGATTTAGAAGCAGATATTTCCCTGTGCTTACTGCTGTTTCTTCCATATGCCGGTAATGGGCTGAAAACGCCTGTTTTGGGTCTCTGCAGAGAAAGTGTTTGCAGACTGCTGAATCCACACACGGGTTGAACTCTGGAAGTTGAGTGCACACATTGACAACCGTTCTGTTAGATAGCTGCGTTTTGGATTTAGAAGCAGATATTTCCCTGTGCTTACTGCTGTTTCTTCCATATGCCGGTAATGGGCTGAAAACGCCTGTTTTGGGACTCTGCAGAGAAAGTGTTTGCAGACTGCTGAATCCACACACGGGTTTAACTCTAGAAGTTGAGTGCACACATTGACAACCGTTCTGTTAGATAGCTGCGTTTTGGATTTAGAAGCAGATATTTCCCTGTGCTTACTGCTGTTTCTTCCATATGCCGGTATTGTGCTGAAAACGCCAGTTTTGAGACTCTGCAGAGAAAGTGTTTGCAGACTGCTGAATCCACACACGGGTTTAACTCTGGAAGTTGAGTGCACACATTGACAACCGTTCTGTTAGATAGCTGCGTTTTGGATTTAGAAGCAGATATTTCCCTGTGCTGACTGCTGTTTCTCCCATATGCCGGTAATGGGCTGAAAACGCCTGTTTTGGGACTCTGCAGAGAAAGTGTTTGCAGACTGCTGAATCCACACACGGGTTTAACTCTGGAAGTTGAGTGCACACATTCACAACCGTTCTGTTAGATAGCTTCGTTTTAGATTTAGAAGCAGATATTTCCCTGTGCTTACTGCTGTTTCTTCCATATGCCGGTAATGGGCTGAAAACGCCTGTTTTGGGACTCTGCAGAGAAAGTGTTTGCAAACTGCTGAATCCACACACGGGTTTAACTCTGGAAGTTGAGTGCACACATTGACAACCGTTCTGTTAGATAACTGCGTTTTGGAATTAGAAGCAGATATTTCCCTGTGCTTACTGCTGTTTCTACCATATGCCGGTATTGTGCTGAAAACACCAGTTTTGGGACTCTGCAGAGAAAGTGTTTGCAGACTGCTGAATCCACACACGGGTTTAACTCTGGAAGTTGAGTGCACACATTGACAACCGTTCTGTTAGATAGCTGCGTTTTGGATTTAGAAGCAGATATTTCCCTGTGCTTACTGCTGTTTCTTCCATATGCCGGTAATGGGCTGAAAACGCCTGTTTTGGGTCTCTGCAGAGAAAGTGTTTGCAGACTGCTGAATCCACACACGGGTTGAACTCTGGAAGTTGAGTGCACACATTGACAACCGTTCTGTTAGATAGCTGCGTTTTGGATTTAGAAGCAGATATTTCCCTGTGCTTACTGCTGTTTCTTCCATATGCCGGTAATGGGCTGAAAACGCCTGATTTGGGAGTCTGCAGAGAAAGTGTTTGCAGACTGCTGAATCCACACACGGGTTTAACTCTGGAAGTTGAGTGCACACATTGACAACCGTTCTGTTAGATAGCTGCGTTTTGGATTTAGAAGCAGATATTTCCCTGTGCTTACTGCTGTTTCTTCCATATGCCGGGAATGGGCTGAAAACGCCTGTTTTGGGACTCTGCAGAGAAAGTGTTTGCAGAATGCTGAATCCACACATGGGTTTATCTCTGGAAGTTGAGTGCACACATTGACAACCGTTCTGTTAGATAGCTGCGTTTTGGATTTAGAAGCAGATATTTCCCTGTGCTTACTGCTGTTTCTTCCATATGCCGGTATTGTGCTGAAAACGCCAGTTTTGGGACTCTGCAGAGAAAGTGTTTGCAGACTGCTGAATCCACACACGGGTTTAACTCTGGAAGTTGAGTGCACACATTGACAACCGTTCTGTTAGATAGCTGCGTTTTGGATTTAGAAGCAGATATTTCCCTGTGCTGACTGCTGTTTCTCCCGTATGCCGGTAATGGGCTGAAAACGCCTGTTTTGGGACTCTGCAGAGAAAGTGTTTGCAGACTGCTGAATCGACACACGGGTTTTACTCTGGAAGTTGAGTGCACACATTCACAACCGTTCTGTTAGATAGCTGCGTTTTAGATTTAGAAGCAGATATTTCCCTGTGCTTACTGCTGTTTCTTCCATATGCCGGTAATGGGCTGAAAACGCCTGTTTTGGGACTCTGCAGAGAAAGTTTTTGCAAACTGCTGAATCCACACACGGGTTTAACTCTGGAAGTTGAGTGCACACATTGAAAACCGTTCTGTTGGATAGCTGCGTTTTGGATTTAGAAGCAGATATTTCCCTGTGCTTACTGCTGTTTCTACCATATGCCGGTATTGTGCTGAAAACACCAGTTTTGGGACTCTGCAGAGAAAGTGTTTGCAGACTGCTGAATCCACACACAGGTATAACTCTGGAAGTTGAGTGCACACATTGACAACCGTTCTATTAGATAGCTGCGTTTTGGATTTAGAAGCAGATATTTCCCTGTGCTTACTGCTGTTTCTTCCATATGCCGGTAATGGGCTGAAAACGCCTGTTTTGGGTCTCTGCAGAGAAAGTGTTTGCAGACTGCTGAATCCACACACGGGTTTAACTCTGGAAGTTAAGTGCACACATTGACAACCGTTTTGTTAGATAGCTGCGTTTTGGATTTAGAAGGAGATATTTCCCTGTGCTTACTGATGTTTCTTCCATATGCCGGTAATGGGCTGAAAACGCCTGTTTTGGGACTCTGCAAAGAAAGTGTTTCCAGACTGCTGAATCCACACACGGGTTTAACTCTGGAAGTTGAGTGCACACATTGACAACCGTTCTGTTAGATAGCTGCGTTTTGGATTTAGAAGCAGATATTTCCCTGTGCTGACTGCTGTTTCTTCCATATGCCGGTAATGGGATGAAAACGCCTGTTTTGGGACTCTGCAGAGAAAGTGTTTGCAGACTGCTGAATCCACACACGGGTTTAACTCTGGAAGTTGAGTGCACACATTGACAACCGTTCTGTTAGATAGCTGCGTTTTGGATTTAGAAGCAGATATTTCCCTGTGCTTACTGCTGTTTCTTCCATATGCCGGTAATGGGCTGAAAACGCCTGTTTTGGGAGTCTGCAGAGAAAGTGTTTGCAGACTGCTGAATCCACACACGGGTTTAACTCTGGAAGTTGAGTGCACACATTGACAACCGTTCTGTTAGATAGCTGCGTTTTGGATTTAGAAGCAGATATTTCCCTGTGCTGACAGCTGTTTCCTCCATATGCCGGTAATGGGCTGAAAACGCCTGTTTTGGGAGTCTGCAGAGAAAGTGTTTGCAGACTGCTGAATCCACACACGGGTTTAATTCTGGAAGTTGAGTGCAGACATTGACAACCGTTCTGTTAGATAGCTGCGTTTTAGATTTAGAAGCAGTTATTTCCCTGTGCTTACTGCTGTTTCTTCCATATGCCGGTAATGGGCTGAAAACGCCTGTTTTGGGACTCTGAAGAGAAAGTGTTTGCAGACTGCTGAATCCACAACGGGTTTAACTCTGGAAGTTGAGTGCACACATTGACAACCGTTCTGTTAGATAGCTGCGTTTTGGATTTAGAAGCAGATATTTCCCTGTGCTTACTGCTGTTTCTTCCATATGCCGGTAATGGGCTGAAAACGCCTGTTTTGGGACTCTGCAGAGAAAGTGTTTGCAGACTGCTGAATCCACACACGGGTTTAACTCTGGAAGTTGAGTGCACACATTGACAACCGTTCTGTTAGATAGCTGCGTTTTGGATTTAGAAGCAGATATTTCCCTGTGCTTACTGCTGTTTCTCCCATATGCCGGTAATGGGCTGAAAACGCCTGTTTTGGGACTCTGCAGAGAAAGTGTTTGCAGACTGCTGAATCCACACACGGGTTTAACTCTGGAAGTTGAGTGCACACATTGACAACCGTTCTGTTAGATAACTGCGTTTTGGAATTAGAAGCAGATATTTCCCTGTGCTTACTGCTGTTTCTACCATATGCCGGTATTGTGCTGAAAACACCAGTTTTGGGACTCTGCAGAGAAAGTGTTTGCAGACTGCTGAATCCACACACGGGTTTAACTCTGGAAGTTGAGTGCACACATTGACAACCGTTCTGTTAGATAGCTGCGTTTTGGATTTAGAAGCAGATATTTCCCTGTGCTTACTGCTGTTTCTTCCTTATGCCGGTAATGGGCTGAAAACGCCTGTTTTGGGTCTCTGCAGAGAAAGTGTTTGCAGACTGCTGAATCCACACACGGGTTGAACTCTGGAAGTTGAGTGCACACATTGACAACCGTTCTGCTAGATAGCTGCGTTTTGGATTTAGAAGCAGATATTTCCCTGTGCTTACTGCTGTTTCTTCCATATGCCGGTAATGGGCTGAAAACGCCTGATTTGGGAGTCTGCAGAGAAAGTGTTTGCAGACTGCTGAATCCACACACGGGTTTAACTCTGGAAGTTGAGAGCACAGCTTGACAACCGTTCGGTTAGATAGCTCCGTTTTGGATTTAGAAGCAGATATTTCCCTGTGCTTACTGCTGTTTGTTCCATATGCTGGTAATAGGCTGAAAACGCCTGTTTTGCGACTCTGCAGAGAAAGTGTTTGCAGACTGCTGAATCCACATACGGGTTTAACTCTGGAAGTTGAGTGCACACATTGACAACCGTTCTGTTAGATAGCTGCGTTTTGGATTTAGAAGCAGATATTTCCCTGTGCTTACTGCTGTTTCTTCCACATGCCGGTAATGGGCTGAAAACGCCTGTTTTGGGACTCTGCAAAGAAAGTGTTTCCAAAATGCTGAATCCACACACGGGTTTAACTCTGGAAGTTGAGTGCACACATTGACAGCCATTCTGTTAGATAGCTGCGTTTTGGATTTAGAAGCAGATATTTCCCTGTGCTGACTGCTGTTTCTTCCATATGCCGGTAATAGGCTGAAAACGCCTGTTTTGGGACTCTGCAGAGAAAGTGTTTGCAGACTGCTGAATCCACACACGGGTTTAACTCTGGAAGTTGAGTGCAGACATTGACAACCGTTCTGTTAGATAGCTGCGTTTTGGATTTAGAAGCAGATATTTCCCTGTGCTTACTGCTGTTTCTTCCTTATGCCGGTAATGGGCTGAAAACGCCTGTTTTGGGACTCTGCAGAGAAAGTGTTTGCAGACTGCTGAATCCACACACGGGTTTAACTCTGGAAGTTGAGTGCACACATTGACAACCGTTCTGTTAGATAGCTGCGTTTTGGATTTAGAAGCAGATATTTCCCTGTTCTGACTACTGTTTCTTCCATATGCCAGTAATGGGCTGAAAACGCCTGTTTTGGGACTCTGCAGAGAAAGTGTTTGCAGACTGCTGAATCCACACACGGGTTTAACTCTGGAAGTTGAGTGCACACATTGACAACCGTTCTGTTAGATAGCTGCGGTTTGGATTTAGAAGCAGATATTTCCCTGTGCTTACTGCTGTTTCTTCCATAAGCCGGTAATGGGCTGAAAACGCCTGTTTTGGGACTCTGCAGAGAAAGTGTTTGAAGACTGCTGAATCCACACACGGGTTTAACTCTGGAAGTTGAGTGCACACATTGACAACCGTTCTGTTAGATAGCTGCGTTTTGGATTTAGAAGCAGATATTTCCCTGTGCTGACTGCTGTTTCTCCCATATGCCGGTAATGGGCTGAAAACGCCTGTTTTGGGACTCTGCAGAGAAAGTGTTTGCAGACTGCTGAATCCACTCACGGGTTTTACTCTGGAAGTTTAGTGCACACATTGACAACCGTTCTGTTAGATAGCTGCGTTTTAGATTTAGAAGCAGATATTTCCCTGTGCTTACTGCTGTTTCTTCCATATGCCGGTAATGGGCTGAAAACGCCTGTTTTGGGACTCTGCAGAGAAAGTTTTTGCAAACTGCTGAATCCACACACGGGTTTAACTCTGGAAGTTGAGTGCACACATTGAAAACCGTTCTGTTGGATAGCTGCGTTTTGGATTTAGAAGCAGATATTTCCCTGTGCTTGCTGCTGTTTCTACCATATGCCGGAATTGTGCTGAAAACACCAGTTTTGGGACTCTGCAGAGAAAGTGTTTGCAGACTGCTGAATCCACACACAGGTATAACTCTGGAAGTTGAGTGCACACATTGACAACCGTTCTATTAGATAGCTGCGTTTTGTATTTAGAAGCAGATATTTCCCTGTGCTTACTGCTGTTTCTTCCATATGCCGGTAATGGGCTGAAAACGCCTGTTTTGGGTCTCTGCAGAGAAAGTGTTTGCAGACTGCTGAATCCACACACGGGTTTAACTCTGGAAGTTAAGTGCACACATTGACAACCGTTTTGTTAGATACCTGCATTTTGGATTTAGAAGGAGATATTTCCCTGTGCTAACTGCTGTTTCTTCCATATGCCGGTAATGGGCTGAAAACGCCTGTTTTGGGACTCTGCAAAGAAAGTGTTTCCAGACTGCTAAATCCACACACGGGTTTAACTCTGGAAGTTGAGTGCACACATTGACAACCGTTCTGTTAGATAGCTGCGTTTTGGATTTAGAAGCAGATATTTCCCTGTGCTTACTGCTGTTTCTTCCATATGCCGGTATTGTGCTGAAAACGCCAGTTTTGTGACTCTGCAGAGAAAGTGTTTGCAGACTGCTGAATCCACACACGGGTTTAACTCTGGAAGTTGAGTGCACACATTGACAACCGTTCTGTTAGATAGCTGCGTTTTGGATTTAGAAGCAGATATTTCCCTGTGCTGACTGCTGTTTCTCCCATTTGCCGGTAATGGGCTGAAAACGCCTCTTTTGGGACTCTGCAGAGAAAGTGTTTGCAGACTGCTGAATCCACACACGGGTTTAACTCTGGAAGTTGAGTGCACACATTCACAACCGTTCTGTTAGATAGCTGCGTTTTAGATTTAGAAGCAGATATTTCCCTGTGCTTACTGCTGTTTCTTCCATATGCCGGTAATGGGCTGAAAACGCCTGTTTTGGGAGTCTGCAGAGAAAGTGTTTGCATACTGCTGAATCCACACACGGGTTTAACTCTGGAAGTTGAGTGCACACATTGACAGCCATTCTGTTAGATAGCTGCGTTTTGGATTTAGAAGCAGATATTTCCCTGTGCTTACTGCTGTTTCTTCCATATGTGGGTATTGTGCTGAAAACGCCAGTTTTGGGACACTGCAGAGAAAGTGTTTGCAGACTGCTGAATCCACACACGGGTTTAACTCTGGAAGTTGAGTGCACACATTGACAACCGTTCTGTTAGATAGCTGCGTTTTGGATTTAGAAGCAGATATTTCCCTGTGCTGACTGCTGTTTCTCCCATATGCCGGTAATGGGCTGAAAACGCCTGTTTTGGGACTCTGCAGAGAAAGTGTTTGCAGACTGCTGAATCCACACACGGGTTTTACTCTGGAAGTTGAGTGCACACATTGACAACCGTTCTGTTAGATAGCTGCGTTTTAGATTTAGAAGCAGATATTTCCCTGTGCTTACTGCTGTTTCTTCCATATGCCGGTAATGGGCTGATAACGTCTGTTTTGGGACTCTGCAGAGAAAGTTTTTGCAAACTGCTGAATCCACACACGGGTTTAACTCTGGAAGTTGAGTGCACACATTGAAAACCGTTCTGTTGGATAGCTGCGTTTTGGATTTAGAAGCAGATATTTCCCTGTGCTTGCTGCTGTTTCTACCATATGCCGGTATTGTGCTGAAAACACCAGTTTTGGGACTCTGCAGAGAAAGTGTTTGCAGACTGCTGAATCCACACACAGGTATAACTCTGGAAGTTGAGTGCACACATTGACAACCGTTCTATTAGATAGCTGCGTTTTGTATTTAGAAGCAGATATTTCCCTGTGCTTACTGCTGTTTCTTCCATATGCCGGTAATGGGCTGAAAACGCCTGTTTTGGGTCTCTGCAGAGAAAGTGTTTGCAGACTGCTGAATCCACACACGGGTTTAACTCTGGAAGTTAAGTGCACACATTGACAACCGTTTTGTTAGATAGCTGCGTTTTGGATTTAGAAGGAGATATTTCCCTGTGCTTACTGCTGTTTCTTCCATATGCCGGTAATGGGCTGAAAACGCCTGTTTTGGGACTCTGCAAAGAAAGTGTTTCCAGACTGCTAAATCCACACACGGGTTTAACTCTGGAAGTTGAGTGCACACATTGACAACCGTTCTGTTAGATAGCTGCGTTTTGGATTTAGAAGCAGATATTTCCCTGTGCTGACTGCTGTTTCTTCCGTATGCCGGTAATGGGCTGAAAACGCCTGTTTTGGGACTCTGCAGAGAAAGTGTTTGCAGACTGCTGAATCCACACACGGGTTTAACTCTGGAAGTTGAGTGCACACATTGACAACCGTTCTGTTAGATAGCTGCGTTTTGGATTTAGAAGCAGATATTTCCCTGTGCTTACTGCTGTTTCTTCCATATGCCGGTAATGGGCTGAAAACGCCTGTTTTGGGAGTCTGCAGAGAAAGTGTTTGCAGACTGCTGAATCCACACACGGGTTTAACTCTGGAAGTTGAGCGCACACATTGACAACCGTTCTGTTAGATAGCTGCGTTTTGGATTTAGAAGCAGATATTTCCCTGTGCTGACAGCTGTTTCCACCATATGCCGGTAATGGGCTGAAAACGCCTGTTTTGGGACTCTGCAGAGAAAGTGTTTGCAGACTGCTGAATCCACACACGGGTTTAACTCTGGAAGTTGAGTGCACACATTGACAACCGTTCTGTTAGATAGCTGCGTTTTAGATTTAGAAGCAGTTATTTCCCTGAGCTTACTGCTGTTTCTTCCATATGCCGGTAATGGGCTGAAAACGCCTGTTTTGGGATTCTGAAGAGAAAGTGTTTGCAGACTGCTGAATCCACAACGGGTTTAACTCTGGAAGTTGAGTGCACACATTGACAACCGTTCTGTTAGATAGCTGCGTTTTGGATTTAGAAGCAGATATTTCCCTGTGCTTACTGCTGTTTCTTCCATATGCCGGTAATGGGCTGAAAACGCCTGTTTTGGGACTGTGCAGAGAAAGTGTTTGCAGACTGCTGAATCCACACACGGGTTTAACTCTAGAAGTTCAGTGCACACATTGACAACCGTTCTGTTAGATAGCTGCGTTTTGGATTTAGAAGCAGATATTTCCCTGTGCTTACTGCTGTTTCTTCCATATGCCGGTAATGGGCTGAAAACGCCTGTTTTGGGACTCTGCAGAGAAAGTGTTTGCAAACTGCTGAATCCACACACGGGTTTAACTCTGGAAGTTGAGTGCACACATTGACAACCGTTCTGTTAGATAACTGTGTTTTGGAATTAGAAGCAGATATTTCCCTGGGCTTACTGCTGTTTCTACCATATGCCGGTATTGTGCTGAAAACACCAGTTTTGGGACTCTGCAGAGAAAGTGTTTGCAGACTGCTGAATCCACACACGGGTTTACGTCTGGAAGTTGAGTGCACACATTGACAACCGTTCTGTTAGATAGCTGCGTTTTGGATTTAGAAGCAGATATTTCCCTGTGCTTACTGCTGTTTCTTCCATATGCCGGTAATGGGCTGAAAACGCCTGTTTTGGGTCTCTGCAGAGAAAGTGTTTGCAGACTGCTGAATCCACACACGGGTTGAACTCTGGAAGTTGAGTGCACACATTGACAACCGTTCTGTTAGATAGCTGCGTTTTGGATTTAGAAGCAGATATTTCCCTGTGCTTACTGCTGTTTCTTCCATATGCCGGAAATGGGCTGAAAACGCCTGTTTTGGGAGTCTGCAGAGAAAGTGTTTGCAGACTGCTGAATCCACACACGGGTTTAACTCTGGAAGTTGAGTGCACACATTGACAGCCATTCTGTTAGATAGCTGCGTTTTGGATTTAGAAGCAGATATTTCCCTGTGCTGACTGCTGTTTCTCCCATATGCCGGTAATGGGCTGAAAACGCCTGTTTTGGGACTCTGCAGAGAAAGTGTTTGCAGACTGATGAATCCACTCACGGGTTTTACTCTGGAAGTTGAGTGCACACATTGACAACCGTTCTGGTAGATAGCTGCGTTTTAGATTTAGAAGCAGATATTTCCCTGTGCTTACTGCTGTTTTTTCCATATGCCGGTAATGGGCTGAAAACGCCTGTTTTGGGACTCTGCA
Source organism: Aotus nancymaae (assembly GCF_030222135.1). Lineage (NCBI taxonomy): Eukaryota > Metazoa > Chordata > Mammalia > Primates > Aotidae > Aotus > Aotus nancymaae. Next base: position 51,329 of record NW_026988577.1, on the reverse strand, counting down.
GAGAAAGTTTTTGCAAACTGCTGAATCCACACACGGGTTTAACTCTGGAAGTTGAGTGCACACATTGAAAACCGTTCTGTTGGATAGCTGCGTTCTGGATTTAGAAGCAGATATTTCCCTGTGCTTGCTGCTGTTTCTACCATATGCCGGTATTGTGCTGAAAACACCAGTTTTGGGACTCTGCAGAGAAAGTGTTTGCAGACTGCTGAATCCACACACAGGTATAACTCTGGAAGTTGAGTGCACACATTGACTACCGTTCTATTAGATAGCTGCGTTTTGTATTTAGAAGCAGATATTTCCCTGTGCTTACTGCTGTTTCTTCCATATGCCGGTAATGGGCTGAAAACGCCTGTTTTGGGTCTCTGCAGAGAAAGTGTTTGCAGACTGCTGAATCCACACACGGGTTTAACTCTGGAAGTTAAGTGCACACATTGACAACCGTTTTGTTAGATAGCTGCGTTTTGGATTTAGAAGGAGATATTTCCCTGTGCTTACTGCTGTTTCTTCCATATGCCGGTAATGGGCTGAAAACGCCTGTTTTGGGACTCTGCAAAGAAAGTGTTTCCAGACTGCTAAATCCACACACCGGTTTAACTCTGGAAGTTGAGTGCACACATTGACAACCGTTCTGTTAGATAGCTGCGTTTTGGATTTAGAAGCAGATATTTCCCTGTGCTGACTGCTGTTTCTTCCATATGCCGGTAATGGGCTGAAAACGCCTGTTTTGGGACTCTGCAGAGAAAGTGTTTGCAGACTGCTGAATCCACACACGGGTTTAACTCTGGAAGTTGAGTGCACACATTGACAACCGTTCTGTTAGATAGCTGCGTTTTGGATTTAGAAGCAGATATTTCCCTGTGCTTACTGCTGTTTCTTCCATATGCCGGTAATGGGCTGAAAACGCCTGTTTTGGGAGTCTGCAGAGAAAGTGTTTGCAGACTGCTGAATCCACACACGGGTTTAACTCTGGAAGTTGAGCGCACACATTGACAACCGTTCTGTTAGATAGCTGCGTTTTGGATTTAGAAGCAGATATTTCCCTGTGCTGACAGCTGTTTCCTCCATATGCCGGTAATGGGCTGAAAACGCCTGTTTTGGGACTCTGCAGAGAAAGTGTTTGCAGACTGCTGAATCCACACACGGGTTTAACTCTGGAAGTTGAGTGCACACATTGACAACCGTTCTGTTAGATAGCTGCGTTTTAGATTTAGAAGCAGTTATTTCCCTGAGCTTACTGCTGTTTCTTCCATATGCCGGTAATGGGCTGAAAACGCCTGTTTTGGGATTCTGAAGAGAAAGTGTTTGCAGACTGCTGAATCCACAACGGGTTTAACTCTGGAAGTTGAGTGCACACATTGACAACCGTTCTGTTAGATAGCTGCGTTTTGGATTTAGAAGCAGATATTTCCCTGTGCTTACTGCTGTTTCTTCCATATGCCGGTAATGGGCTGAAAACGCCTCTTTTGGGACTCTGCAGAGAAAGTGTTTGCAGACTGCTGAATCCACACAACGGTTTAACTCTGGAAGTTGAGTGCACACATTCACAACCGTTCTGTTAGATAGCTGCGTTTTAGATTTAGAAGCAGATATTTCCATGTGCATACTGCTGTTTCTTCCATATGCCGGTAATGGGCTGCAAACGCCTGTTTTGGGAGTCTGTAGAGAAAGTGTTTGCATACTGCTGAATCCACACACGGGTTTAACTCTGGAAGTTGAGTGCACACATTGACAGCCATTCTGTTAGATAGCTGCGTTTTGGATTTAGAAGCAGATATTTCCCTGTGCTGACTGCTGTTTCTTCCATATGCCGGTAATAGGCTGAAAACGCCTGTTTTGGGACTCTGCAGAGAAAGTGTTTGCAGACTGCTGAATCCACACACGGGTTTAACTCTGGAAGTTGAGTGCACACATTGACAACCGTTCTGTTAGATAGCTGCGTTTTGGATTTAGAAGCAGATATTTCCCTGTGCTTACTGCTGTTTCTTCCTTATGCCGGTAATGGGCTGAAAACGCCTGTTTTGGGACTCTGCAGAGAAAGTGTTTGCAGACTGCTGAATCCACACACGGGTTTAACTCTGGAAGTTGAGTGCACACATTGACAACCGTTCTGTTAGATAGCTGCGTTTTGGATTTAGAAGCAGATATTTCCCTGTTCTGACTACTGTTTCTTCCATATGCCAGTAATGGGCTGAAAACGCCTGTTTTGGGACTCTGCAGAGAAAGTGTTTGCAGACTGCTGAATCCACACACGGGTTTAACTCTGGAAGTTGAGTGCACACATTGACAACCGTTCTGTTAGATAGCTGCGGTTTGGATTTAGAAGCAGATATTTCCCTGTGCTTACTGCTGTTTCTTCCATAAGCCGGTAATGGGCTGAAAACGCCTGTTTCGGGACTCTGCAGAGAAAGTGTTTGAAGACTGCTGAATCCACACACGGGTTTAACTCTGGAAGTTGAGTGCACACATTGACAACCGTTCTGTTAGATAGCTGCGTTTTGGATTTAGAAGCAGATATTTCCCTGTGCTGACTGCTGTTTCTCCCATATGCCGGTAATGGGCTGAAAACGCCTGTTTTGGGACTCTGCAGAGAAAGTGTTTGCAGACTGCTGAATCCACACACGGGTTTAACTCTGGAAGTTGAGTGCACACATTGACAACCGTTCTGTTAGATAGCTGCGTTTTAGATTTAGAAGCAGTTATTTCCCTGAGCTTACTGCTGTTTCTTCCATATGCCGGTAATGGGCTGAAAACGCCTGTTTTGGGATTCTGAAGAGAAAGTGTTTGCAGACTGCTGAATCCACAACGGGTTTAACTCTGGAAGTTGAGTGCACACATTGACAACCGTTCTGTTAGATAGCTGCGTTTTGGATTTAGAAGCAGATATTTCCCTGTGCTTACTGCTGTTTCTTCCATATGCCGGTAATGGGCTGAAAACGCCTGTTTTGGGACTGTGCAGAGAAAGTGTTTGCAGACTGCTGAATCCACACACGGGTTTAACTCTAGAAGTTCAGTGCACACATTGACAACCGTTCTGTTAGATAGCTGCGTTTTGGATTTAGAAGCAGATATTTCCCTGTGCTTACTGCTGTTTCTTCCATATTCCGGTAATGGGCTGAAAACGCCTGTTTTGGGACTCTGCAGAGAAAGTGTTTGCAAACTGCTGAATCCACACACGGGTTTAACTCTGGAAGTTGAGTGCACACATTGACAACCGTTCTGTTAGATAACTGTGTTTTGGAATTAGAAGCAGATATTTCCCTGGGCTTACTGCTGTTTCTACCATATGCCGGTATTGTGCTGAAAACACCAGTTTTGGGACTCTGCAGAGAAAGTGTTTGCAGACTGCTGAATCCACACACGGGTTTAAGTCTGGAAGTTGAGTGCACACATTGACAACCGTTCTGTTAGATAGCTGCGTTTTGGATTTAGAAGCAGATATTTCCCTGTGCTTACTGCTGTTTCTTCCATATGCCGGTAATGGGCTGAAAACGCCTGTTTTGGGTCTCTGCAGAGAAAGTGTTTGCAGACTGCTGAATCCACACACGGGTTGAACTCTGGAAGTTGAGTGCACACATTGACAACCGTTCTGTTAGATAGCTGCGTTTTGGATTTAGAAGCAGATATTTCCCTGTGCTTACTGCTGTTTCTTCCATATGCCGGAAATGGGCTGAAAACGCCTGTTTTGGGAGTCTGCAGAGAAAGTGTTTGCAGACTGCTGAATCCACACACGGGTTTAACTCTGGAAGTTGAGTGCACACATTGACAGCCATTCTGTTAGATAGCTGCGTTTTGGATTTAGAAGCAGATATTTCCCTGTGCTGACTGCTGTTTCTCCCATATGCCGGTAATGGGCTGAAAACGCCTGTTTTGGGACTCTGCAGAGAAAGTGTTTGCAGACTGATGAATCCACTCACGGGTTTTACTCTGGAAGTTGAGTGCACACATTGACAACCGTTCTGGTAGATAGCTGCGTTTTAGATTTAGAAGCAGATATTTCCCTGTGCTTACTGCTGTTTTTTCCATATGCCGGTAATGGGCTGAAAACGCCTGTTTTGGGACTCTGCAGAGAAAGTTTTTGCAAACTGCTGAATCCACACACGGGTTTAACTCTGGAAGTTGAGTGCACACATTGAAAACCGTTCTGTTGGATAGCTGCGTTCTGGATTTAGAAGCAGATATTTCCCTGTGCTTGCTGCTGTTTCTACCATATGCCGGTATTGTGCTGAAAACACCAGTTTTGGGACTCTGCAGAGAAAGTGTTTGCAGACTGCTGAATCCACACACAGGTATAACTCTGGAAGTTGAGTGCACACATTGACTACCGTTCTATTAGATAGCTGCGTTTTGTATTTAGAAGCAGATATTTCCCTGTGCTTACTGCTGTTTCTTCCATATGCCGGTAATGGGCTGAAAACGCCTGTTTTGGGTCTCTGCAGAGAAAGTGTTTGCAGACTGCTGAATCCACACACGGGTTTAACTCTGGAAGTTAAGTGCACACATTGACAACCGTTTTGTTAGATAGCTGCGTTTTGGATTTAGAAGGAGATATTTCCCTGTGCTTACTGCTGTTTCTTCCATATGCCGGTAATGGGCTGAAAACGCCTGTTTTGGGACTCTGCAAAGAAAGTGTTTCCAGACTGCTAAATCCACACACCGGTTTAACTCTGGAAGTTGAGTGCACACATTGACAACCGTTCTGTTAGATAGCTGCGTTTTGGATTTAGAAGCAGATATTTCCCTGTGCTGACTGCTGTTTCTTCCATATGCCGGTAATGGGCTGAAAACGCCTGTTTTGGGACTCTGCAGAGAAAGTGTTTGCAGACTGCTGAATCCACACACGGGTTTAACTCTGGAAGTTGAGTGCACACATTGACAACCGTTCTGTTAGATAGCTGCGTTTTGGATTTAGAAGCAGATATTTCCCTGTGCTTACTGCTGTTTCTTCCATATGCCGGTAATGGGCTGAAAACGCCTGTTTTGGGAGTCTGCAGAGAAAGTGTTTGCAGACTGCTGAATCCACACACGGGTTTAACTCTGGAAGTTGAGCGCACACATTGACAACCGTTCTGTTAGATAGCTGCGTTTTGGATTTAGAAGCAGATATTTCCCTGTGCTGACAGCTGTTTCCTCCATATGCCGGTAATGGGCTGAAAACGCCTGTTTTGGGACTCTGCAGAGAAAGTGTTTGCAGACTGCTGAATCCACACACGGGTTTAACTCTGGAAGTTGAGTGCACACATTGACAACCGTTCTGTTAGATAGCTGCGTTTTAGATTTAGAAGCAGTTATTTCCCTGAGCTTACTGCTGTTTCTTCCATATGCCGGTAATGGGCTGAAAACGCCTGTTTTGGGACTCTGAAGAGAAAGTGTTTGCAGACTGCTGAATCCACAACGGGTTTAACTCTGGAAGTTGAGTGCACACATTGACAACCGTTCTGTTAGATAGCTGCGTTTTGGATTTAGAAGCAGATATTTCCCTGTGCTTACTGCTGTTTCTTCCATATGCCGGTAATGGGCTGAAAACGCCTCTTTTGGGACTCTGCAGAGAAAGTGTTTGCAGACTGCTGAATCCACACAACGGTTTAACTCTGGAAGTTGAGTGCACACATTCACAACCGTTCTGTTAGATAGCTGCGTTTTAGATTTAGAAGCAGATATTTCCATGTGCATACTGCTGTTTCTTCCATATGCCGGTAATGGGCTGCAAACGCCTGTTTTGGGAGTCTGTAGAGAAAGTGTTTGCATACTGCTGAATCCACACACGGGTTTAACTCTGGAAGTTGAGTGCACACATTGACAGCCATTCTGTTAGATAGCTGCGTTTTGGATTTAGAAGCAGATATTTCCCTGTGCTGACTGCTGTTTCTTCCATATGCCGGTAATAGGCTGAAAACGCCTGTTTTGGGACTCTGCAGAGAAAGTGTTTGCAGACTGCTGAATCCACACACGGGTTTAACTCTGGAAGTTGAGTGCACACATTGACAACCGTTCTGTTAGATAGCTGCGTTTTGGATTTAGAAGCAGATATTTCCCTGTGCTTACTGCTGTTTCTTCCTTATGCCGGTAATGGGCTGAAAACGCCTGTTTTGGGACTCTGCAGAGAAAGTGTTTGCAGACTGCTGAATCCACACACGGGTTTAACTCTGGAAGTTGAGTGCACACATTGACAACCGTTCTGTTAGATAGCTGCGTTTTGGATTTAGAAGCAGATATTTCCCTGTTCTGACTACTGTTTCTTCCATATGCCAGTAATGGGCTGAAAACGCCTGTTTTGGGACTCTGCAGAGAAAGTGTTTGCAGACTGCTGAATCCACACACGGGTTTAACTCTGGAAGTTGAGTGCACACATTGACAACCGTTCTGTTAGATAGCTGCGGTTTGGATTTAGAAGCAGATATTTCCCTGTGCTTACTGCTGTTTCTTCCATAAGCCGGTAATGGGCTGAAAACGCCTGTTTCGGGACTCTGCAGAGAAAGTGTTTGAAGACTGCTGAATCCACACACGGGTTTAACTCTGGAAGTTGAGTGCACACATTGACAACCGTTCTGTTAGATAGCTGCGTTTTGGATTTAGAAGCAGATATTTCCCTGTGCTGACTGCTGTTTCTCCCATATGCCGGTAATGGGCTGAAAACGCCTGTTTTGGGACTCTGCAGAGAAAGTGTTTGCAGACTGCTGAATCCACACACGGGTTTTACTCTGGAAGTTGAGTGCACACATTGACAACCGTTCTGTTAGATAGCTGCGTTTTATATTTAGAAGCAGATATTTCCCTGTGCTTACTGCTGTTTCTTCCATATGCCGGTAATGGGCTGAAAACGCCTGTTTTGGGACTCTGCAGAGAAAGTTTTTGCAAACTGCTGAATCCACACACGGGTTTAACTCTGGAAGTTGAGTGCACACATTGAAAACCGTTCTGTTGGATAGCTGCGTTTTGGATTTAGAAGCAGATATTTCCCTGTGCTTGCTGCTGTTTCTACCATATGCCGGTATTGTGCTGAAAACACCAGTTTTGGGACTCTGCAGAGAAAGTGTTTGCAGACTGCTGAATCCACACACAGGTATAACTCTGGAAGTTGAGTGCACACATTGACAACCGTTCTATTAGATAGCTGCGTTTTGTATTTAGAAGCAGATATTTCCCTGTGCTTACTGCTGTTTCTTCCATATGCCGGTAATGGGCTGAAAACGCCTGTTTTGGGTCTCTGCAGAGAAAGTGTTTGCAGACTGCTGAATCCACACACGGGTTTAACTCTGGAAGTTAAGTGCACACATTGACAACCGTTTTGTTAGATAGCTGCGTTTTGGATTTAGAAGGAGATATTTCCCTGTGCTTACTGCTGTTTCTTCCATATGCCGGTAATGGGCTGAAAACGCCTGTTTTGGGACTCTGCAAAGAAAGTGTTTCCAGACTGCTAAATCCACACACGGGTTTAACTCTGGAAGTTGAGTGCACACATTGACAACCGTTCTGTTAGATAGCTGCGTTTTGGATTTAGAAGCAGATATTTCCCTGTGCTTACTGCTGTTTCTTCCATATGCGGGTATTGTGCTGAAAACGCCAGTTTTGGGACACTGCAGAGAATGTGTTTGCAGACTGCTGAATCCACACACGGGTTTAACTCTGGAAGTTGAGTGCACACATTGACAACCGTTCTGTTAGATAGCTGCGTTTTGGATTTAGAAGCAGATATTTCCCTGTGCTGACTGCTGTTTCTCCCATATGCCGGTAATGGGCTGAAAACGCCTGTTTTGGGACTCTGCAGAGAAAGTGTTTGCAGACTGCTGAATCCACACACGGGTTTTACTCTGGAAGTTGAGTGCATACATTGACAACCGTTCTGTTAGATAGCTGCGTTTTAGATTTAGAAGCAGATATTTCCCTGTGCTTACTGCTGTTTCTTCCATATGCCGGTAATGGGCTGAAAACGCCTGTTTTGGGACTCTGCAGAGAAAGTTTTTGCAAACTGCTGAATCCACACACGGGTTTAACTCTGGAAGTTGAGTGCACACATTGAAAACCGTTCTGTTGGATAGCTGCGTTTTGGATTTAGAAGCAGATATTTCCCTGTGCTTGCTGCTGTTTCTACCATATGCCGGTATTGTGCTGAAAACACCAGTTTTGGGACTCTGCAGAGAAAGTGTTTGCAGACTGCTGAATCCACACACAGGTATAACTCTGGAAGTTGAGTGCACACATTGACAACCGTTCTATTAGATAGCTGCGTTTTGTATTTAGAAGCAGATATTTCCCTGTGCTTACTGCTGTTTCTTCCATATGCCGGTAATGGGCTGAAAACGCCTGTTTTGGGTCTCTGCAGAGAAAGTGTTTGCAGACTGCTGAATCCACACACGGGTTTAACTCTGGAAGTTAAGTGCACACATTGACAACCGTTTTGTTAGATAGCTGCGTTTTGGATTTAGAAGGAGATATTTCCCTGTGCTTACTGCTGTTTCTTCCATATGCCGGTAATGGGCTGAAAACGCCTGTTTTGGGACTCTGCAAAGAAAGTGTTTCCAGACTGCTAAATCCACACACGGGTTTAACTCTGGAAGTTGAGTGCACACATTGACAACCGTTCTGTTAGATAGCTGCGTTTTGGATTTAGAAGCAGATATTTCCCTGTGCTGACTGCTGTTTCTTCCGTATGCCGGTAATGGGCTGAAAACGCCTGTTTTGGGACTCTGCAGAGAAAGTGTTTGCAGACTGCTGAATCCACACACGGGTTTAACTCTGGAAGTTGAGTGCACACATTGACAACCGTTCTGTTAGATAGCTGCGTTTTGGATTTAGAAGCAGATATTTCCCTGTGCTTACTGCTGTTTCTTCCCTATGCCGGTAATGGGCTGAAAACGCCTGTTTTGGGAGTCTGCAGAGAAAGTGTTTGCAGACTGCTGAATCCACACACGGGTTTAACTCTGGAAGTTCAGCGCACACATTGACAACCGTTCTGTTAGATAGCTGCGTTTTGGATTTAGAAGCAGATATTTCCCTGTGCTTACTGCTGTTTCTTCCACATGCCGGTAATGGACTGAAAACGCCTGTTTTGGGACTCTGCAGAGAAAGTGTTTGCAGACTGCTGAATCCACACACGGGTTGAACTCTGGAAGTTGAGTGCACACATTGACAACCGTTCTGTTAGATAGCTGCGGTTTGGATTTAGAAGGAGATATTTCCCTGTGCTTACTGCTGTTTCTTCCATATGCCGGTAATGGGCTGAAAACGCCTGTTTTGGGACTCTGCAGAGAAAGTGTTTCCAGACTGCTGAATCCACACACGGGTTTAACTCTGGAAGTTGAGTGCACACATTGACAACCGTTCTGTTAGATAGCTGCGTTTTGGATTTAGAAGCAGATATTTCCCTGTGCTGACTGCTGTTTCTTCCATATGCCGGTAATGGGCTGAAAACGCCTGTTTTGGGACTCTGCAGAGAAAGTGTTTGCAGACTGCTGAATCCACACACGGGTTTAACTCTGGAAGTTGAGTGCACACATTGACAACCGTTCTGTTAGATAGCTGCGTTTTGGATTTAGAAGCAGATATTTCCCTGTGCTGACTGCTGTTTCTTCCATATGCCGGTAATGGGCTGAAAACGCCTGTTTTGGGACTCTGCAGAGAAAGTGTTTGCAGACTGCTGAATCCACACACGGGTTTAACTCTGGAAGTTGAGCGCACACATTGACAACCGTTCTGTTAGATAGCTGCGTTTTGGATTTAGAAGCAGATATTTCCCTGTGCTGACAGCTGTTTCCTCCATATGCCGGTAATGGGCTGAAAACGCCTGTTTTGGGACTCTGCAGAGAAAGTGTTTGCAGACTGCTGAATCCACACACGGGTTTAACTCTGGAAGTTGAGTGCACACATTGACAACCGTTCTGTTAGATAGCTGCGTTTTAGATTTAGAAGCAGTTATTTCCCTGTGCTTACTGCTGTTTCTTCCATATGACGGTAATGGGCTGAAAACGCCTGTTTTGGGACTCTGAAGAGAAAGTGTTTGCAGACTGCTGAATCCACAACGGGTTTAACTCTGGAAGTTGAGTGCACACATTGACAACCGTTCTGTTAGATACCTGCGTTTTGGATTTAGAAGCAGATATTTCCCTGTGCTTACTGCTGTTTCTTCCATATGCCGGTAATGGGCTGAAAACGCCTGTTTTGGGACTGTGCAGAGAAAGTGTTTGCAGACTGCTGAATCCACACACGGGTTTAACTCTAGAAGTTCAGTGCACACATTGACAACCGTTCTGTTAGATAGCTGCGTTTTGGATTTAAAGCAGATATTTCCCTGTGCTTACTGCTGTTTCTTCCATATGCCGGTATTGTGCTGAAAACGCCAGTTTTGTGACTCTGCAGAGAAAGTGTTTGCAGACTGCTGAATCCACACACGGGTTTAACTCTGGAAGTTCAGTGCACACATTGACAACCGTTCTGTTAGATAGCTGCGTTTTGGATTTAGAAGCAGGTATTTCCCTGTGCTGACTGCTGTTTCTCCCAAATGCCGGTAATGGGCTGAAAACGCCTCTTTTGGGACTCTGCAGAGAAAGTGTTTGCAGACTGCTGAATCCACACACGGGTTTAACTCTGGAAGTTGAGTGCACACATTCACAACCGTTCTGTTAGATAGCTGCGTTTTAGATTTAGAAGCAGATATTTCCCTCTGCTTACTGCTGTTTCTTCCATATGCCGGTAATGGGCTGAAAACGCCTGTTTTGGGACTCTGCAGAGAAAGTGTTTGCAAACTGCTGAATCCACACACGGGTTTAACTCTGGAAGTTGAGTGCACACATTGACCACCGTTCTGTTAGATAACTGTGTTTTGGAATTAGAAGCAGATATTTCCCTGTGCTTACTGCTGTTTCTTCCATATGCCGGAAATGGGCTGAAAACGCCTGTTTTCGGAGTCTGCAGAGAAAGTGTTTGCAGACTGCTGAATCCACACACGGGTTTAACTCTGGAAGTTGAGTGCACACATTGACAGCCATTCTGTTAGATAGCTGCGTTTTGGATTTAGAAGCAGATATTTCCCTGTGCTGACTGCTGTTTCTTCCATACGCCGGTAATGGGCTGAAAACGCCTATTTTGGGACTCTGCAGAGAAAGTGTTTGCAGACTGCTGAATCCACACACGGGTTTAACTCTGGAAGTTGAGTGTACACATTGACAACCGTTCTGTTAGATAGCTGCGTTTTGGATTTAGAAGCAGACATTTCCCTGTGCTTACTGCTGTTTCTTCCATATGCCGGTAATGGGCTGAAAACGCCTGTTTTGGGACTCTGCAGAGAAAGTGTTTGCAGACTGCTGAACCCACAAACGGGTTTAACTCTGGAAGTTGAGAGCACAGTTTGACAACCGTTCGGTTAGATAGCTCCGTTTTGGATTTAGAAGCAGATATTTCCCTGTGCTTACTGCTGTTTGTTCCATATGCTGGTAATCGGCTGAAAACGCCTGTTTTGGGACTCTGCAGAGAAAGTGTTTGCAGACTGCTGAATCCACATACGGGTTTAACTCTGGAAGTTGAGTGCACACATTGACAACCGTTCTGTTAGATAGCTGCGTTTTGGATTTAGAAGCAGATATTTCCCTGTGTTGACTGCTGTTTCTCCCATATGCCGGTAATGGGCTGAAAACGCCTGTTTTGGGACTCTGCAGAGAAAGTGTTTGCAGACTGCTGAATCCACACACGGGTATTACTCTGGAAGTTGAGTGCACACATTGACAACCGTTCTGTTAGATAGCTGCGTTTTAGATTTAGAAGCAGATATTTCCCTGTGCTTACTGCTGTTTCTTCCATATGCCGGTAATGGGCTGAAAACGCCTGTTTTGGGACTCTGCAGAGAAAGTTTTTGCAAACTGCTGAATCCACACACGGGTTTAACTCTGGAAGTTGAGTGCACACATTGAAAACCGTTCTGTTGGATAGCTGCGTTTTGGATTTAGAAGCAGATATTTCCCTGTGCTTACTGCTGTTTCTACCATATGCCGGTATTGTGCTGAAAACACCAGTTTTGGGACTCTGCAGAGAAAGTGTTTGCAGACTGCTGAATCCACACACAGGTATAACTCTGGAAGTTGAGTGCACACATTGACAACCGTTCTGTTAGATAGCTGCGTTTTGGATTTAGAAGCAGATATTTCCCTGTGCTTACTGCTCTTTCTTCCATATGCCGGTAATGGGCTGAAAACGCCTGTTTTGGGTCTCTGCAGAGAAAGTGTTTGCAGACTGCTGAATCCACACACGGGTTTAACTCTGGAAGTTGAGTGCACACATTGACAACCGTTTTGTTAGATAGCTGCCTTTTGGATTTAGAAGGAGATATTTCCCTGTGCTTACTGCTGTTTCTTCCATATGCCGGTAATGGGCTGAAAACGCCTGTTTTGGGACTCTGCAATGAAAGTGTTTCCAGACTGCTGAATCCACACACGGGTTTAACTCTGGAAGTTGAGTGCACACATTGACAACCGTTCTGTTAGATAGCTGCGTTTTGGATTTAGAAGCAGATATTTCCCTGTGCTGACTGCTGTTTCTTCCATATGCCGGTAATGGGCTGAAAACGCCTGTTTTGGGACTCTGCAGAGAAAGTGTTTGCAGACTGCTGAATCCACACACGGGTTTAACTCTGGAAGTTGAGTGCACACATTGACAACCGTTCTGTTAGATAGCTGCGTTTTGGATTTAGAAGCAGATATTTCCCTGTGCTTACTGCTGTTTCTTCCATATGCCGGTAATGGGCTGAAAACGCCTGTTTTGGGACTCTGCAGAGAAAGTGTTTGCAGACTGCTGAATCCACACACGGGTTTAACTCTGGAAGTTGAGTGCACACATTGACAACCGTTCTGTTAGATAGCTGCGTTTTGGATTTAGAAGTAGATATTTCCCTGTGCTGACAACTGTTTCCTCCATATGCCGGTAGTGGGCTGAAAACGCCTGTTTTGGGACTCTGCAGAGAAAGTGTTTGCAGACTGCTGAATCCACACACGGGTTTAACTCTGGAAGTTGAGTGCACACATTGACAACCATTCTGTTAGATAGCTGCGTTTTAGATTTAGAAGCAGTTATTTCCCTGTGCTTACTGCTGTTTCTTCCATATGCCGGTAATGGGCTGAAAACGCCTGTTTTGGGACTCTGAAGAGAAAGTGTTTGCAGACTGCTGAATCCACAACGGGTTTAACTCTGGAAGTTGAGTGCACACATTGACAACCGTTCTGTTAGATAGCTGCGTTTTGGATTTAGAAGCAGATATTTCCCTGTGCTTACTGCTGTTTCTTCCATATGCCGGTAATGGGCTGAAAACGCCTGTTTTGGGACTCTGCAGAGAAAGTGTTTGCAGACTGCTGAATCCACACACGGGTTTAACTCTAGAAGTTGAGTGCACACATTGACAACCGTTCTGTTAGATAGCTGCGTTTTGGATTTAGAAGCAGATATTTCCCTGTGCTTACTGCTGTTTCTTCCATATGCCGGTATTGTGCTGAAAACGCCAGTTTTGTGACTCTGCAGAGAAAGTGTTTGCAGACTGCTGAATCCACACACGGGTTTAACTCTGGAAGTTGAGTGCACACATTGACAACCGTTCTGTTAGATAGCTGCGTTTTGGATTTAGAAGCAGATATTTCCCTGTGCTGACTGCTGTTTCTCCCATATGCCGGTAATGGGCTGAAAACGCCTGTTTTGGGACTCTGCAGAGAAAGTGTTTGCAGACTGCTGAATCCACACACGGGTTTAACTCTGGAAGTTGAGTGCACACATTCACAACCGTTCTGTTAGATAGCTTCGTTTTAGATTTAGAAGCAGATATTTTCCTGTGCTTACTGCTGTTTCTTCCATATGCCGGTAATGGGCTGAAAACGCCTGTTTTGGGACTCTGCAGAGAAAGTGTTTGCAAACTGCTGAATCCACACACGGGTTTAACTCTGGAAGTTGAGTGCACTCATTGACAACCGTTCTGTTAGATAACTGCGTTTTGGAATTAGAAGCAGATATTTCCCTGTGCTTACTGCTGTTTCTACCATATGCCGCTATTGTGCTGAAAACACCAGTTTTGGGACTCTGCAGAGAAAGTGTTTGCAGACTGCTGAATCCACACACGGGTTTAACTCTGGAAGTTGAGTGCACACATTGACAACCGTTCTGTTAGATAGCTGCGTTTTGGATTTAGAAGCAGATATTTCCCTGTGCTTACTGCTGTTTCTTCCATATGCCGGTAATGGGCTGAAAACGCCTGTTTTGGGTCTCTGCAGAAAAAGTGTTTGCAGACTGCTGAATCCACACACGGGTTTAACTCTGGAAGTTGAGTGCACACATTGACAACCGTTCTGTTAGATAGCTGCGTTTTGGATTTAGAAGCAGATATTTCCCTGTGCTTACTGCTGTTTCTTCCATATGCCGGTAATGGGCTGAAAACGCCTGTTTTGGGAGTCTGCAGAGAAAGTGTTTGCAGACTGCTGAATCCACACACGGGTTTAACTCTGGAAGTTGAGTGCACACATTGACAGCCATTCTGTTAGATAGCTGCGTTTTGGATTTAGAAGCAGATATTTCCCTGTGCTGACTGCTGTTTCTTCCATATGCCGGTAATGGGCTGAAAACGCCTGTTTTGGGACTCTGCAGAGAAAGTGTTTGTAGACTGCTGAATCCACACACGGGTTTAACTCTGGAAGTTGAGTGTACACATTGACAACCGTTCTGTTAGATAGCTGCGTTTTGGATTTAGAAGCAGACATTTCCCTGTGCTTACTGCTGTTTCTTCCATATGCCGGTAATGGGCTGAAAACGCCTGTTTTGGGACTCTGCAGAGAAAGTGTTTGCAGACTGCTGAATCCACACACGGGTTTAACTCTGGAAATTGAGAGCACAGCTTGACAGCCGTTCGGTTAGATAGCTCCGTTTTGGATTTACAGGCAGATATTTCCCTGTGCTTACTGCTGTTTGTTCCATATGCTGGTAATCGGCTGAAAACGCCTGTTTTGGGACTCTGCAGAGAAAGTGTTTGCAGACTGCTGAATCCACATACGGGTTTAACTCTGGAAGTTGAGTGCACACATTGACAACCTTTCTGTTAGATAGCTGCGTTTTGGATTTAGAAGCAGATATTTCCCTGTGCTTACTGCTGTTTCTTCCATATGCCGGTAATGGGCTGAAAACGCCTGTTTTGGGTCTCTGCAGAGAAAGTGTTTGCAGACTGCTGAATCCACACACGGGTTTAACTCTGGAAGTTAAGTGCACACATTGACAACCGTTTTGTTAGATAGCTGCGTTTTGGATTTAGAAGGAGATATTTCACTGTGCTTACTGCTGTTTCTTCCATATGCCGGTAATGGGCTGAAAACGCCTGTTTTGGGACTCTGCAAAGAAAGTGTTTCCAGACTGCTGAATCCACACACGGGTTTAACTCTGGAAGTTGAGTGCACACATTGACAACCGTTCTGTTAGATAGCTGCGTTTTGGATTTAGAAGCAGATATTTCCCTGTGCTGACCGCTGTTTCTTCCATATGCCGGTAATGGGCTGAAAACGCCTGTTTTGGGACTCTGCAGAGAAAGTGTTTGCAGACTGCTGAATCCACACACGGGTTTAACTCTGGAAGTTGAGTGCACACATTGACAACCGTTCTGTTAGATAGCTGCGTTTTGGATTTAGAAGCAGATATTTCCCAGTGCTTACTGCTGTTTCTTCCATATGCCGGTAATGGGCTGAAAACGCCTGTTTTGGGAGTCTGCAGAGAAAGTGTTTGCAGACTGCTGAATCCACACACGGGTTTAACTCTGGAAGTTGAGCGCACACATTGACAACCGTTCTGTTAGATAGCTGCGTTTTGGATTTAGAAGCAGATATTTCCCTGTGCTGACAGCTGTTTCCTCCATATGCCGGTAATGGGCTGAAAACGCCTGTTTTGGGACTCTGCAGAGAAAGTGTTTGCAGACTGCTGAATCCACACACGGGTTTAACTCTGGAAGTTGAGTGCCCACATTGACAACCGTTCTGTTAGATAGCTGCGTTTTAGATTTAGAAGCAGTTATTTCCCTGTGCTTACTGCTGTTTCTTCCATATGCCAGTAATGGGCTGAAAACGCCTGTTTTGGGACTCTGAAGAGAAAGTGTTTGCAGACTACTGAATCCACAACGGGTTTAACTCTGGAAGTTGAGTGCACACATTGACAACCGTTCTGTTAGATATCTGCGTTTTGGATTTAGAAGCAGATATTTCCCTGTGCTTACTGCTGTTTCTTCCATATGCCGGTAATGGGCTGAAAACGCCTGTTTTGGGACTCTGCAGAGAAAGTGTTTGCAGACTGCTGAATCCACACACGGGTTTAACTCTAGAAGTTGAGTGCACACATTGACAACGGTTCTGTTAGATAGCTGCGTTTTGGATTTAGAAGCAGATATTTCCCTGTGCTTACTGCTGTTTCTTCCATATGCCGGTATTGTGCTGAAAACGCCAGTTTTGTGACTCTGCAGAGAAAGTGTTTGCAGACTGCTGAATCCACACACGGGTTTAACTCTGGAAGTTGAGTGCACACATTGACAACCGTTCTGTTAGATAGCTGCGTTTTGGATTTAGAAGCAGATATTTCCCTGTGCTGACTGCTGTTTCTCCCATATGCCGGTAATGGGCTGAAAACGCCTCTTTTGGGACTCTGCAGAGAAAGTGTTTGCAGACTGCTGAATCCACACACGGGTTTAACTCTGGAAGTTGAGTGCACACATTCACAACCGTTCTGTTAGATAGCTGCGTTTTAGATTTAGAAGCAGATATTTCCCTGTGCTTACTGCTGTTTCTTCCATATGCCGGTAATGGGCTGAAAACGCCTGTTTTGGGACTCTGCAGAGAAAGTGTTTGCAAACTGCTGAATCCACACACGGGTTTAACTCTGGAAGTTGAGTGCACACATTGACAACCGTTCTGTTAGATAACTGTGTTTTGGAATTAGAAGCAGATATTTCCCTGTGCTTACTGCTGTTTCTACCATATGCCGGTATTGTGCTGAAAACACCAGTTTTGGGACTCTGCAGAGAAAGTGTTTGCAGACTGCTGAATCCACACACGGGTTTAACTCTGGAAGTTGAGTGCACACATTGACAACCGTTCTGTTAGATAACTGCGTTTTGGATTTAGAAGCAGATATTTCCCTGTGCTTACTGCTGTTTGTTCCATATGCTGGTAATCGGCTGAAAACGCCTGTTTTGGGACTCTGCAGAGAAAGTGTTTGCAGACTGCTGAATCCACATACGGGTTTAACTCTGGAAGTTGAGTGCACACATTGACAACCGTTCTGTTAGATAGCTGCGTTTTGGATTTAGAAGCAGATATTTCCCTGTGCTTACTGCTGTTTCTTCCACATGCCGGTAATGGGCTGAAAACGCCTGTTTTGGGACTCTGCAGAGAAAGTGTTTGCAGACTGCTGAATCCACACACGGGTTGAACTCTGGAAGTTGAGTGCACACATTGACAACCGTTCTGTTAGATAGCTGCGGTTTGGATTTAGAAGCAGATATTTCCCTGTGCTTACTGCTGTTTCTTCCATATGCCGGTAATGGGCTGAAAACGCCTGTTTCGGGACTCTGCAGAGAAAGTGTTTGCAGACTGCTGAATCCACACACGGGTTTAACTCTGGAAGTTGAGTGCACACATTGACAACCGTTCTGTTAGATAGCTGCGTTTTGGATTTAGAAGCAGATATTTCCCTGTGCTTACTGCTGTTTCTTCCATATGCCGGTAATGGGCTGAAAACACCTGTTTTGGGACTCTGCAGAGAAAGTGTTTGCAGACTGCTGAATCCACACACGGGTTTAACTCTAGAAGTTGAGTGCACACATTGACAACCGTTCTGTTAGATAGCTGCGTTTTGGATTTAGAAGCAGATATTTCCCTGTGCTTACTGCTGTTACTTCCATATGCCGGTATTGTGCTGAAAACGCCAGTTTTGTGACTCTGCAGAGAAAGTGTTTGCAGACTGCTGAATCCACACACGGGTTTAACTCTGGAAGTTGAGTGCACACATTGACAACCGTTCTGTTAGATAGCTGCGTTTTGGATTTAGAAGCAGATATTTCCCTGTGCTGACTGCTGTTTCTCCCATATGCCGGTAATGGGCTGAAAACGCCTGTTTTGGGACTCTGCAGAGAAAGTGTTTGCAGACTGCTGAATCCACACACGGGTTTAACTCTGGAAGTTGAGTGCACACATTCACAACCGTTCTGTTAGATAGCTTCGTTTTAGATTTAGAAGCAGATATTTTCCTGTGCTTACTGCTGTTTCTTCCATATGCCGGTAATGGGCTGAAAACGCCTGTTTTGGGACTCTGCAGAGAAAGTGTTTGCAAACTGCTGAATCCACACACGGGTTTAACTCTGAAAGTTGAGTGGACTCATTGACAACCGTTCTGCTAGATAACTGCGTTTTGGAATTAGAAGCAGATATTTCCCTGTGCTTACTGCTGTTTCTACCATATGCCGGTATTGTGCTGAAAACACCAGTTTTGGGACTCTGCAGAGAAAGTGTTTGCAGACTGCTGAATCCACACACGGGTTTAACTCTGGAAGTTGAGTGCACACATTGACAACCGTTCTGTTAGATAGCTGCGTTTTGGATTTAGAAGCAGATATTTCCCTGTGCTTACTGCTGTTTCTTCCATATGCCGGTAATGGGCTGAAAACGCCTGTTTTGGGTCTCTGCAGAGAAAGTGTTTGCAGACTGCTGAATCCACACACGGGTTTAACTCTGGAAGTTGAGTGCACACATTGACAACCGTTCTATTAGATAGCTGCGTTTTGGATTTAGAAGCAGATATTTCCCTGTGCTTACTGCTGTTTCTTCCATATGCCGGTAATGGGCTGAAAACGCCTGTTTTGGGAGTCTGCAGAGAAAGTGTTTGCAGACTGCTGAATCCACACACGGGTTTAACTCCGGAAATTGAGAGCACAGCTTGACAACCGTTCGGTTAGATAGCTCCGTTTTGGATTTAGAAGCAGATATTTCCCTGTGCTTACTGCTGTTTGTTCCATATGCTGGTAATCGGCTGAAAACGCCTGTTTTGGGACTCTGCAGAGAAAGTGTTTGCAGACTGCTGAATCCACATACGGGTTTAACTCTGGAAGTTGAGTGCACACATTGACAACCTTTCTGTTAGATAGCTGCGTTTTGGATTTAGAAGCAGATATTTCCCTGTGCTTACTGCTGTTTCTTCCATATGCCGGTAATGGGCTGAAAACGCCTGTTTTGGGTCTCTGCAGAGAAAGTGTTTGCGGACTGCTGAATCCACACACGGGTTTAACTCTGGAAGTTGAGTGCACACATTGACAACCGTTCTGTTAGATAGCTGCGTTTTGGATTTAGAAGGAGATATTTCCCTGTGCTTACTGCTGTTTCTTCCATATGCCGGTAATGGGCTGAAAACGCCTGTTTTGGGAGTCTGCAGAGAAAGTGTTTGCAGACTGCTGAATCCACACACGGGTTTAACTCTGGAAGTTGAGCGCACACATTGACAACCGTTCTGTTAGATAGCTGCGTTTTGGATTTAGAAGCAGATATTTCCCTGTGCTGACAGCTGTTTCCACCCTATGCCGGTAATGGGCTGAAAACGCCTGTTTTGGGACTCTGCAGAGAAAGTGTTTGCAGACTGCTGAATCCACACACGGGTTTAACTCTGGAAGTTGAGTGCACACATTGACAACCGTTCTGTTAGATAGCTGCGTTTTAGATTTAGAAGCAGTTATTTCCCTGAGCTTACTGCTGTTTCTTCCATATGCCGGTAATGGGCTGAAAACGCCTGTTTTGGGATTCTGAAGAGAAAGTGTTTGCAGACTGCTGAATCCACAACGGGTTTAACTCTGGAAGTTGAGTGCACACATTGACAACCGTTCTGTTAGATAGCTGCGTTTTGGATTTAGAAGCAGATATTTCCCTGTGCTTACTGCTGTTTCTTCCATATGCCGGTAATGGGCTGAAAACGCCTGTTTTGGGACTGTGCAGAGAAAGTGTTTGCAGACTGCTGAATCCACACACGGGTTTAACTCTAGAAGTTGAGTGCACACATTGACAACCGTTCTGTTAGATAGCTGCGTTTTGGATTTAGAAGCAGATATTTCCCTGTGCTTACTGCTGTTTCTTTCATATGCCGGTAATGGGCTGAAAACGCCTGTTTTGGGACTCTGCAGAGAAAGTGTTTGCAAACTGCTGAATCCACACACGGGTTTAACTCTGGAAGTTGAGTGCACACATTGACAACCGTTCTGTTAGATAACTGTGTTTTGGAATTAGAAGCAGATATTTCCCTGTGCTTACTGCTGTTTCTACCATATGCCGGTATTGTGCTGAAAACACCAGTTTTGGGACTCTGCAGAGAAAGTGTTTGCAGACTGCTGAATCCACACACGGGTTTAACTCTGGAAGTTGAGTGCACACATTGACAACCGTTCTGTTAGATAGCTGCGTTTTGGATTTAGAAGCAGATATTTCCCTGTGCTTACTGCTGTTTCTTCCATATGCCGGTAATGGGCTGAAAACGTCTGTTTTGGGTCTCTGCAGAGAAAGTGTTTACAGACTGCTGAATCCACACACGGGTTGAACTCTGGAAGTTGAGTGCACACATTGACAACCGTTCTGTTAGATAGCTGCGTTTTGGATTTAGAAGCAGATATTTCCCTGTGCTTACTGCTGTTTCTTCCATATGCCGGAAATGGGCTGAAAACGCCTCTTTTCGGAGTCTGCAGAGAAAGTGTTTGCAGACTGCTGAATCCACACACGGGTTTAACTCTGGAAGTTGAGTGCACACATTGACAGCCATTCTGTTAGATAGCTGCGTTTTGGATTTAGAAGCAGATATTTCCCTGTGCTGACTGCTGTTTCTTCCATACGCCGGTAATGGGCTGAAAACGCCTGTTTTGGGACTCTGCAGAGAAAGTGTTTGCAGACTGCTGAATCCACACACGGGTTTAACTCTGGAAGTTGAGTGTACACATTGACAACCGTTCTGTTAGATAGCTGCGTTTTGGATTTAGAAGCAGACATTTCCCTGTGCTTACTGCTGTTTCTTCCATATACCGGTAATGGGCTGAAAACGCCTGTTTTGGGACTCTGCAGAGAAAGTGTTTGCAGACTGCTGAACCCACAAACGGGTTTAACTCTGGAAGTTGAGAGCACAGTTTGACAACCGTTCGGTTAGATAGCTCCGTTTTGGATTTAGAAGCAGATATTTCCCTGTGCTTACTGCTGTTTGTTCCATATGCTGGTAATCGGCTGAAAACGCCTGTTTTGGGACTCTGCAGAGAAAGTGTTTGCAGACTGCTGAATCCACATACGGGTTTAACTCTGGAAGTTGAGTGCACACAATGACAACCGTTCTGTTAGATAGCTGCGTTTTGGATTTAGAAGCAGATATTTCCCTGTGCTTACTGCTGTTTCTTCCACATGCCGGTAATGGGCTGAAAACGCCTGTTTTGGGACTCTGCAGAGAAAGTGTTTGCAGACTGCTGAATCCACACACGGGTTGAACTCTGGAAGTTGAGTGCACACATTGACAACCGTTCTGTTAGATAGCTGCGGTTTGGATTTAGAAGGAGATATTTCCCTGTGCTTATTGCTGTTTCTTCCATATGCCGGTAATGGGCTGAAAACGCCTGTTTTGGGACTCTGCAAAGAAAGTGTTTCCAGACTGCTGAATCCACACACGGGTTTAACTCTGGAAGTTGAGTGCACACATTGACAACCGTTCTGTTAGATAGCTGCGTTTTGGATTTAGAAGCAGATATTTCCCTGTGCTGACTGCTGTTTCTTCCATATGCCGGTAATGGGCTGAAAACGCCTGTTTTGGGACTCTGCAGAGAAAGTGTTTGCAGACTGCTGAATCCACACACGGGTTTAACTCTGGAAGTTGAGTGCACACATTGACAACCGTTCTGTTAGATAGCTGCGTTTTGGATTTAGAAGCAGATATTTCCCTGTGCTTACTGCTGTTTCTTCCATATGCCGGTAATGGGCTGAAAACGCCTGTTTTGGGAGTCTGCAGAGAAAGTGTTTGCAGACTGCTGAATCCACACATGGGTTTAACTCTGGAAGTTGAGCGCACACATTGACAACCGTTCTGTTAGATAGCTGCGTTTTGGATTTAGAAGCAGATATTTCCCTGTGCTGACAGCTGTTTCCTCCATATGCCGGTAATGGGCTGAAAACGCCTGTTTTGGGACTCTGCAGAGAAAGTGTTTGCAGACTGCTGAATCCACACACGGGTTTAACTCTGGAAGTTGAGTGCACACATTGACAACCGTTCTGTTAGATAGCTGCGTTTTAGATTTAGAAGCAGTTATTTCCCTGTGCTTACTGCTGTTTCTTCCATATGACGGTAATGGGCTGAAAACGCCTGTTTTGGGACTCTGAAGAGAAAGTGTTTGCAGACTGCTGAATCCACAACGGGTTTAACTCTGGAAGTTGAGTGCACACATTGACAACCGTTCTGTTAGATACCTGCGTTTTGGATTTAGAAGCAGATATTTCCCTGTGCTTACTGCTGTTTCTTCCATATGCCGGTAATGGGCTGAAAACGCCTGTTTTGGGACTCTGCAGAGAAAGGGTTTGCAGACTGCTGAATCCACACACGGGTTTAACTCTAGAAGTTCAGTGCACACATTGACAACCGTTCTGTTAGATAGCTGCGTTTTGGATTTAGAAGCAGATATTTCCCTGTGCTTACTGCTCTTTCTTCCATATGCCGGTAATGGGCTGAAAACGCCTGTTTTGGATCTCTGCAGAGAAAGTGTTTGCAGACTGCTGAATCCACACACGGGTTTAACTCTGGAAGTTGAGTGCACACATTGACAACCGTTTTGTTAGATAGCTGCGTTTTGGATTTAGAAGGAGATATTTCCCTGTGCTTACTGCTGTTTCTTCCATATGCCGGTAATGGGCTGAAAACGCCTGTTTTGGGACTCTGCAAAGAAAGTGTTTCCAGACTGCTGAATCCACACACGGGTTTAACTCTGGAAGTTGAGTGCACACATTGACAACCGTTCTGTTAGATAGCTGCGTTTTGGATTTAGAAGCAGATATTTCCCTGTGCTGACTGCTGTTTCTTCCATATGCCGGTAATGGGCTGAAAACGCCTGTTTTGGGACTCTGCAGAGAAAGTGTTTGCAGACTGCTGAATCCACACACGGGTTTAACTCTGGAAGTTGAGTGCACACATTGACAACCGTTCTGTTAGATACCTGCGTTTTGGATTTAGAAGCAGATATTTCCATGTGCTTACTGCTGTTTCTTCCATATGCCGGTAATGGGCTGAAAACGCCTGTTTTGGGAGTCTGCAGAGAAAGTGTTTGCAGACTGCTGAATCCACACACGGGTTTAACTCTGGAAGTTGAGTGCACACATTGACAACCGTTCTGTTAGATAGCTGCGTTTTGGATTTAGAAGCAGATATTTCCCTGTGCTGACAACTGTTCCCTCCATATGCCGGTAGTGGGCTGAAAACGCCTGTTTTGGGACTCTGCAGAGAAAGTGTTTGCAGACTGCTGAATCCACACACGGGTTTAACTCAGGAAGTTGAGTGCACACATTGACAACCATTCTGTTAGATAGCTGCGTTTTAGATTTAGAAGCAGTTATTTCCCTGTGCTTACTGCTGTTTCTTCCATATGCCGGTAATGGGCTGAAAACGCCTGTTTTGGGACTCTGAAGAGAAAGTGTTTGCAGACTGCTGAATCCACAACGGGTTTAACTCTGGAAGTTGAGTGCACACATTGACAACCGTTCTGTTAGATAGCTGCGTTTTGGATTTAGAAGCAGATACTTCCCTGTGCTTACTGCTGTTTCTTCCATATGCCGGTAATGGGCTTAAAACGCCTGTTTTGGGACTCTGCAGAGAAAGTGTTTGCAGACTGCTGAATCCACACACGGGTTTAACTCTAGAAGTTGAGTGCACACATTGACAACCGTTCTGTTAGATAGCTGCGTTTTGGATTTAGAAGCAGATATTTCCCTGTGCTTACTGCTGTTTCATCCATATGCCGGTATTGTGCTGAAAACGCCAGTTTTGTGACTCTGCAGAGAAAGTGTTTGCAGACTGCTGAATCCACACACGGGTTTAACTCTGGAAGTTGAGTGCACACATTGACAACCGTTCTGTTAGATAGCTGCGTTTTGGATTTAGAAGCAGATATTTCCCTGTGCTGACTGCTGTTTCTCCCATATGCCGGTAATGGGCTGAAAACGCCTGTTTTGGGACTCTGCAGAGAAAGTGTTTGCAGACTGCTGAATCCACACACGGGTTTAACTCTGGAAGTTGAGTGCACACATTCACAACCGTTCTGTTAGATAGCTTCGTTTTAGATTTAGAAGCAGATATTTTCCTGTGCTTACTGCTGTTTCTTCCATATGCCGGTAATGGGCTGAAAACGCCTGTTTTGGGACTCTGCAGAGAAAGTGTTTGCAAACTGCTGAATCCACACACGGGTTTAACTCTGGAAGTTGAGTGCACTCATTGACAACCGTTCTGTTAGATAACTGCGTTTTGGAATTAGAAGCAGATATTTCCCTGTGCTTACTGCTGTTTCTACCATATGCCGGTATTGTGCTGAAAACACCAGTTTTGGGACTCTGCAGAGAAAGTGTTTGCAGACTGCTGAATCCACACACGGGTTTAACTCTGGAAGTTGAGTGCACACATTGACAACCGTTCTGTTAGATAGCTGCGTTTTGGATTTAGAAGCAGATATTTCCCTGTGCTTACTGCTGTTTCTTCCATATGCCGGTAATGGGCTGAAAACGCCTGTTTTGGGTCTCTGCAGAGAAAGTGTTTGCAGACTGCTGAATCCACACACGGGTTTAACTCTGGAAGTTGAGTGCACACATTGACAACCGTTCTGTTAGATAGCTGCGTTTTGGATTTAGAAGCAGATATTTCCCTGTGCTTACTGCTGTTTCTTCCATATGCCGGTAATGGGCTGAAAACGCCTGTTTTGGGAGTCTGCAGAGAAAGTGTTTGCAGACTGCTGAATCCACACACGGGTTTAACTCCGGAAATTGAGAGCACAGCTTGACAACCGTTCGGTTAGATAGCTCCGTTTTGGATTTAGAAGCAGATATTTCCCTGTGCTTACTGCTGTTTGTTCCATATGCTGGTAATCGGCTGAAAACGCCTGTTTTGGGACTCTGCAGAGAAAGTGTTTGCAGACTGCTGAATCCACATACGGGTTTAACTCTGGAAGTTGAGTGCACACATTGACAACCTTTCTGTTAGATAGCTGCGTTTTGGATTTAGAAGCAGATATTTCCCTGTGCTTACTGCTGTTTCTTCCATATGCCGGTAATGGGCTGAAAACGCCTGTTTTGGGTCTCTGCAGAGAAAGTGTTTGCGGACTGCTGAATCCACACACGGGTTTAACTCTGGAAGTTGAGTGCACACATTGACAACCGTTCTGTTAGATAGCTGCGTTTTGGATTTAGAAGGAGATATTTCCCTGTGCTTACTGCTGTTTCTTCCATATGCCGGTAATGGGCTGAAAACGCCTGTTTTGGGAGTCTGCAGAGAAAGTGTTTGCAGACTGCTGAATCCACACACGGGTTTAACTCTGGAAGTTGAGCGCACACATTGACAACCGTTCTGTTAGATAGCTGCGTTTTGGATTTAGAAGCAGATATTTCCCTGTGCTGACAGCTGTTTCCACCATATGCCGGTAATGGGCTGAAAACGCCTGTTTTGGGACTCTGCAGAGAAAGTGTTTGCAGACTGCTGAATCCACACACGGGTTTAACTCTGGAAGTTGAGTGCACACATTGACAACCGTTCTGTTAGATAGCTGCGTTTTAGATTTAGAAGCAGTTATTTCCCTGAGCTTACTGCTGTTTCTTCCATATGCCGGTAATGGGCTGAAAACGCCTGTTTTGGGATTCTGAAGAGAAAGTGTTTGCAGACTGCTGAATCCACAACGGGTTTAACGCTGGAAGTTGAGTGCACACATTGACAACCGTTCTGTTAGATAGCTGCGTTTTGGATTTAGAAGCAGATATTTCCCTGTGCTTACTGCTGTTTCTTCCATATGCCGGTAATGGGCTGAAAACGCCTGTTTTGGGACTGTGCAGAGAAAGTGTTTGCAGACTGCTGAATCCACACACGGGTTTAACTCTAGAAGTTGAGTGCACACATTGACAACCGTTCTGTTAGATAGCTGCGTTTTAGATTTAGAAGCAGATATTTCCCTGTGCTTACTACTGTTTCTTTCATATGCCGGTAATGGGCTGAAAACGCCTGTTTTGGGACTCTGCAGAGAAAGTGTTTGCAAACTGCTGAATCCACACACGGGTTTAACTCTGGAAGTTGAGTGCACACATTGACAACCGTTCTGTTAGATAACTGTGTTTTGGAATTAGAAGCAGATATTTCCCTGTGCTTACTGCTGTTTCTACCATATGCCGGTATTGTGCTGAAAACACCAGTTTTGGGACTCTGCAGAGAAAGTGTTTGCAGACTGCTGAATCCACACACGGGTTTAACTCTGGAAGTTGAGTGCACACATTGACAACCGTTCTGTTAGATAGCTGCGTTTTGGATTTAGAAGCAGATATTTCCCTGTGCTTACTGCTGTTTCTTCCATATGCCGGTAATGGGCTGAAAACGCCTGTTTTGGGTCTCTGCAGAGAAAGTGTTTGCAGACTGCTGAATCCACACACGGGTTGAACTCTGGAAGTTGAGTGCACACATTGACAACCGTTCTGTTAGATAGCTGCGTTTTGGATTTAGAAGCAGATATTTCCCTGTGCTTACTGCTGTTTCTTCCATATGCCGGAAATGGGCTGAAAACGCCTGTTTTCGGAGTCTGCAGAGAAAGTGTTTGCAGACTGCTGAATCCACACACGGGTTTAACTCTGGAAGTTGAGTGCACACATTGACAGCCATTCTGTTAGATAGCTGCGTTTTGGATTTAGAAGCAGATATTTCCCTGTGCTGACTGCTGTTTCTTCCATACGCCGGTAATGGGCTGAAAACGCCTGTTTTGGGACTCTGCAGAGAAAGTGTTTGCAGACTGCTGAATCCACACACGGGTTTAACTCTGGAAGTTGAGTGTACACATTGACAACCGTTCTGTTAGATAGCTGCGTTTTGGATTTAGAAGCAGACATTTCCCTGTGCTTACTGCTGTTTCTTCCATATACCGGTAATGGGCTGAAAACGCCTGTTTTGGGACTCTGCAGAGAAAGTGTTTGCAGACTGCTGATCCCACAAACGGGTTTAACTCTGGAAGTTGAGAGCACAGTTTGACAACCGTTCGGTTAGATAGCTCCGTTTTGGATTTAGAAGCAGATATTTCCCTGTGCTTACTGCTGTTTGTTCCATATGCTGGTAATCGGCTGAAAACGCCTGTTTTGGGACTCTGCAGAGAAAGTGTTTGCAGACTGCTGAATCCACATACGGGTTTAACTCTGGAAGTTGAGTGCACACAATGACAACCGTTCTGTTAGATAGCTGCGTTTTGGATTTAGAAGCAGATATTTCCCTGTGCTTACTGCTGTTTCTTCCACATGCCGGTAATGGGCTGAAAACGCCTGTTTTGGGACTCTGCAGAGAAAGTGTTTGCAGACTGCTGAATCCACACACGGGTTGAACTCTGGAAGTTGAGTGCACACATTGACAACCGTTCTGTTAGATAGCTGCGGTTTGGATTTAGAAGGAGATATTTCCCTGTGCTTATTGCTGTTTCTTCCATATGCCGGTAATGGGCTGAAAACGCCTGTTTTGGGACTCTGCAAAGAAAGTGTTTCCAGACTGCTGAATCCACACACGGGTTTAACTCTGGAAGTTGAGTGCACACATTGACAACCGTTCTGTTAGATAGCTGCGTTGTGGATTTAGAAGCAGATATTTCCCTGTGCTGACTGCTGTTTCTTCCATATGCCGGTAATGGGCTGAAAACGCCTGTTTTGGGACTCTGCAGAGAAAGTGTTTGCAGACTGCTGAATCCACACACGGGTTTAACTCTGGAAGTTGAGTGCACACATTGACAACCGTTCTGCTAGATAGCTGCGTTTTGGATTTAGAAGCAGATATTTCCCTGTGCTTACTGCTGTTTCTTCCATATGCCGGTAATGGGCTGAAAACGCCTGTTTTGGGAGTCTGCAGAGAAAGTGTTTGCAGACTGCTGAATCCACACACGGGTTTAACTCTGGAAGTTAAGCGCACACATTGACAACCGTTCTGTTAGATAGCTGCGTTTTGGATTTAGAAGCAGATATTTCCCTGTGCTGACAGCTGTTTCCTCCATATGCCGGTAATGGGCTGAAAACGCCTGTTTTGGGACTCTGCAGAGAAAGTGTTTGCAGACTGCTGAATCCACACACGGGTTTAACTCTGGAAGTTGAGTGCACACATTGACAACCGTTCTGTTAGATAGCTGCGTTTTAGATTTAGAAGCAGTTATTTCCCTGTGCTTACTGCTGTTTCTTCCATATGACGGTAATGGGCTGAAAACGCCTGTTTTGGGACTCTGAAGAGAAAGTGTTTGCAGACTGCTGAATCCACAACGGGTTTAACTCTGGAACTTGAGTGCACACATTGACAACCGTTCTGTTAGATACCTGCGTTTTGGATTTAGAAGCAGATATTTCCCTGTGCTTACTGCTGTTTCTTCCATATGCCGGTAATGGGCTGAAAACGCCTGTTTTGGGACTGTGCAGAGAAAGTGTTTGCAGACTGCTGAATCCACACACGGGTTTAACTCTAGAAGTTCAGTGCACACATTGACAACCGTTCTGTTAGATAGCTGCGTTTTGGATTTAAAGCAGATATTTCCCTGTGCTTACTGCTGTTTCTTCCATATGCCGGTATTGTGCTGAAAACGCCAGTTTTGTGACTCTGCAGAGAAAGTGTTTGCAGACTGCTGAATCCACACACGGGTTTAACTCTGGAAGTTCAGTGCACACATTGACAACCGTTCTGTTAGATAGCTGCGTTTTGGATTTAGAAGCAGGTATTTCCCTGTGCTGACTGCTGTTTCTCCCATATGCCGGTAATGGGCTGAAAACGCCTCTTTTGGGACTCTGCAGAGAAAGTGTTTGCAGACTGCTGAATCCACACACGGGTTTAACTCTGGAAGTTGAGTGCACACATTCACAACCGTTCTGTTAGATAGCTGCGTTTTAGATTTAGAAGCAGATATTTCCCTGTGCTTACTGCTGTTTCTTCCATATGCCGGTAATGGGCTGAAAACGCCTGTTTTGGGACTCTGCAGAGAAAGTGTTTGCAAACTGCTGAATCCACACACGGGTTTAACTCTGGAAGTTGAGTGCACACATTGACCACCGTTCTGTTAGATAACTGTGTTTTGGAATTAGAAGCAGATATTTCCCTGTGCTTACTGCTGTTTCTACCATATGCCGGTATTGTGCTGAAAACACCAGTTTTGGGACTCTGCAGAGAAAGTGTTTGCAGACTGCTGAATCCACCCACGGGTTTAACTCTGGAAGTTGAGTGCACACATTGACAACCGTTCTGTTAGATAGCTGCGTTTTGGATTTAGAAGCAGATATTTCCCTGTGCTTACTGCTGTTTCTTCCATATGCCGGTAATGGGCTGAAAACGCCTGTTTTGGGTCTCTGCAGAGAAAGTGTTTGCAGACTGCTGAATCCACACACGGGTTGAACTCTGGAAGTTGAGTGCACACATTGACAACCGTTCTGTTAGATAGCTGCGTTTTGGATTTAGAAGCAGATATTTCCCTGTGCTTACTGCTGTTTCTTCCATATGCCGGAAATGGGCTGAAAACGCCTGTTTTCGGAGTCTGCAGAGAAAGTGTTTGCAGACTGCTGAATCCACACACGGGTTTAACTCTGGAAGTTGAGTGCACACATTGACAGCCATTCTGTTAGATAGCTGCGTTTTGGATTTAGAAGCAGATATTTCCCTGTGCTGACTGCTGTTTCTTCCATACGCCGGTAATGGGCTGAAAACGCCTGTTTTGGGACTCTGCAGAGAAAGTGTTTGCAGACTGCTGAACCCACAAACGGGTTTAACTCTGGAATTTGAGAGCACAGTTTGACAACCGTTCGGTTAGATAGCTCCGTTTTGGATTTAGAAGCAGATATTTCCCTGTGCTTACTGCTGTTTGTTCCATATGCTGGTAATCGGGTGAAAACGCCTGTTTTGGGACTCTGCAGAGAAAGTGTTTGCAGACTGCTGAATCCACATACGGGTTTAACTCTGGAAGTTGAGTGCACACATTGACAACCGTTCTGTTAGATAGCTGCGTTTTGGATTTAGAAGCAGATATTTCCCTGTGTTGACTGCTGTTTCTCCCATATGCCGGTAATGGGCTGAAAACGCCTGTTTTGGGACTCTGCAGAGAAAGTGTTTGCAGACTGCTGAATCCACACACGGGTATTACTCTGGAAGTTGAGTGCACACATTGACAACCGTTCTGTTAGATAGCTGCGTTTTAGATTTAGAAGCAAATATTTCCCTGTGCTTACTGCTGTTTCTTCCATATGCCGGTAATGGGCTGAAAACGCCTGTTTTGGGACTCTGCAGAGAAAGTTTTTGCAAACTGCTGAATCCACACACGGGTTTAACTCTGGAAGTTGAGTGCACACATTGAAAACCGTTCTGCTGGATAGCTGCGTTTTGGATTTAGAAGCAGATATTTCCCTGTGCTTACTGCTGTTTCTACCGTATGCCGGTATTGTGCTGAAAACACCAGTTTTGGGACTCTGCAGAGAAAGTGTTTGCAGACTGCTGAATCCACACACAGGTATAACTCTGGAAGTTGAGTGCACACATTGACAACCGTTCTATTAGATAGCTGCGTTTTGGATTTAGAAGCAGATATTTCCCTGTGCTTACTGCTCTTTCTTCCATATGCCGGTAATGGGCTGAAAACGCCTGTTTTGGGTCTCTGCAGAGAAAGTGTTTGCAGACTGTTGAATCCACACACGGGTTTAACTCTGGAAGTTGAGTGCACACATTGACAACCGTTTTGTTAGATAGCTGCGTTTTGGATTTAGAAGGAGATATTTCCCTGTGCTTACTGCTGTTTCTTCCATATGCCGGTAATGGGCTGAAAACGCCTGTTTTGGGACTCTGCAAAGAAAGTGTTTCCAGACTGCTGAATCCACACACGGGTTTAACTCTGGAAGTTGAGTGCACACATTGACAACCGTTCTGTTAGATAGCTGCGTTTTGGATTTAGAAGCAGATATTTCCCTGTGCTGACTGCTGTTTCTTCCATATGCCGGTAATGGGCTGAAAACGCCTGTTTTGGGACTCTGCAGAGAAAGTGTTTGCAGACTGCTGAATCCACACACGGGTTTAACTCTGGAAGTTGAGTGCACACATTGACAACCGTTCTGTTAGATAGCTGCGTTTTGGATTTAGAAGCAGATATTTCCATGTGCTTACTGCTGTTTCTTCCATATGCCGGTAATGGGCTGAAAACGCCTGTTTTGGGAGTCTGCAGAGAAAGTGTTTGCAGACTGCTGAATCCACACACGGGTTTAACTCTGGAAGTTGAGTGCACACATTGACAACCGTTCTGTTAGATAGCTGCGTTTTGGATTTAGAAGCAGATATTTCCCTGTGCTGACAACTGTTCCCTCCATATGCCGGTAGTGGGCTGAAAACGCCTGTTTTGGGACTCTGCAGAGAAAGTGTTTGCAGACTGCTGAATCCACACACGGGTTTAACTCTGGAAGTTGAGTGCACACATTGACAACCATTCTGTTAGATAGCTGCGTTTTAGATTTAGAAGCAGTTATTTCCCTGTGCTTACTGCTGTTTCTTCCATATGCCGGTAATGGGCTGAAAACGCCTGTTTTGGGACTCTGAAGAGAAAGTGTTTGCAGACTGCTGAATCCACAACGGGTTTAACTCTGGAAGTTGAGTGCACACATTGACAACCGTTCTGTTAGATAGCTGCGTTTTGGATTTAGAAGCAGATATTTCCCTGTGCTTACTGCTGTTTCTTCCATATGACGGTAATGGGCTTAAAACGCCTGTTTTGGGACTCTGCAGAGAAAGTGTTTGCAGACTGCTGAATCCACACACGGGTTTAACTCTAGAAGTTGAGTGCACACATTGACAACCGTTCTGTTAGATAGCTGCGTTTTGGATTTAGAAGCAGATATTTCCCTGTGCTTACTGCTGTTTCTTCCATATGCCGGTATTGTGCTGAAAACGCCAGTTTTGTGACTCTGCAGAGAAAGTGTTTGCAGACTGCTGAATCCACACACGGGTTTAACTCTGGAAGTTGAGTGCACACATTGACAACCGTTCTGTTAGATAGCTGCGTTTTGGATTTAGAAGCAGATATTTCCCTGTGCTGACTGCTGTTTCTCCCATATGCCGGTAATGGGCTGAAAACGCCTGTTTTGGGACTCTGCAGAGAAAGTGTTTGCAGACTGCTGAATCCACACACGGGTTTAACTCTGGAAGTTGAGTGCACACATTCACAACCGTTCTGTTAGATAGCTTCGTTTTAGATTTAGAAGCAGATATTTTCCTGTGCTTACTGCTGTTTCTTCCATATGCCGGTAATGGGCTGAAAACGCCTGTTTTGGGACTCTGCAGAGAAAGTGTTTGCAAACTGCTGAATCCACACACGGGTTTAACTCTGGAAGTTGAGTGCACTCATTGACAACCGTTCTGTTAGATAACTGCGTTTTGGAATTAGAAGCAGATATTTCCCTGTGCTTACTGCTGTTTCTACCATATGCCGGTATTGTGCTGAAAACACCAGTTTTGGGACTCTGCAGAGAAAGTGTTTGCAGACTGCTGAATCCACACACGGGTTTAACTCTGGAAGTTGAGTGCACACATTGACAACCGTTCTGTTAGATAGCTGCGTTTTGGATTTAGAAGCAGATATTTCCCTGTGCTTACTGCTGTTTGTTCCATATGCTGGTAATGGGCTGAAAACGCCTTTTTTGGGACTCTGCAGAGAAAGTGTTAGCAGACTGCTGAATCCACATACGGGTTTAACTCTGGAAGTTGAGTGCACACATTGACAACCGTTCTGTTAGATAGCTGCGTTTTGGGTTTAGAAGCAGATATTTCCCTGTGCTTACTGCTGTTTCTTCCACATGCCGGTAATGGGCTGAAAACGCCTGTTTTGGGACTCTGCAGAGAAAGTGTTTGCAGACTGCTGAATCCACACACGGGTTGAACTCTGGAAGTTGAGTGCACACATTGACAACCGTTCTGTTAGATAGCTGCGGTTTGGATTTAGAAGCAGATATTTCCCTGTGCTTACTGCTGTTTCTTCCATATGCCGGTAATGGGCTGAAAACGCCTGTTTCGGGACTCTGCAGAGAAAGTGTTTGCAGACTGCTGAATCCACACACGGGTTTAACTCTGGAAGTTGAGTGCACACATTGACAACCGTTCTGTTAGATAGCTGCGTTTTGGATTTAGAAGCAGATATTTCCCTGTGCTTACTGCTGTTTCTTCCATATGCCGGTAATGGGCTGAAAACACCTGTTTTAGGACTCTGCAGAGAAAGTGTTTGCAGACTGCTGAATCCACACACGGGTTTAACTCTAGAAGTTGAGTGCACACATTGACAACCGTTCTGTTAGATAGCTGCGTTTTGGATTTAGAAGCAGATATTTCCCTGTGCTTACTGCTGTTTCTTCCATATGCCGGTATTGTGCTGAAAACGCCAGTTTTGTGACTCTGCAGAGAAAGTGTTTGCAGACTGCTGAATCCACACACGGGTTTAACTCTGGAAGTTGAGTGCACACATTGACAACCGTTCTGTTAGATAGCTGCGTTTTGGATTTAGAAGCAGATATTTCCCTGTGCTGACTGCTGTTTCTCCCATATGCCGGTAATGGGCTGAAAACGCCTGTTTTGATACTCTGCAGAGAAAGTGTTTGCAGACTGCTGAATCCACACACGGGTTTAACTCTGGAAGTTGAGTGCACACATTCACAACCGTTCTGTTAGATAGCTTCGTTTTAGATTTAGAAGCAGATATTTTCCTGTGCTTACTGCTGTTTCTTCCATATGCCGGTAATGGGCTGAAAACGCCTGTTTTGGGACTCTGCAGAGAAAGTGTTTGCAAACTGCTGAATCCACACACGGGTTTAACTCTGAAAGTTGAGTGCACTCATTGACAACCGTTCTGTTAGATAACTGCGTTTTGGAATTAGAAGCAGATATTTCCCTGTGCTTACTGCTGTTTCTACCATATGCCGGTATTGTGCTGACAACACCAGTTTTGGGACTCTGCAGAGAAAGTGTTTGCAGACTGCTGAATCCACACACGGGTTTAACTCTGGAAGTTGAGTGCACACATTGACAACCGTTCTGTTAGATAGCTGCGTTTTGGATTTAGAAGCAGATATTTCCCTGTGCTTACTGCTGTTTCTTCCATATGCCGGTAATGGGCTGAAAACGCCTGTTTTGGGTCTCTGCAGAGAAAGTGTTTGCAGACTGCTGAATCCACACACGGGTTTAACTCTGGAAGTTGAGTGCACACATTGACAACCGTTCTGTTAGATAGCTGCGTTTTGGATTTAGAAGCAGATATTTCCCTGTGCTTACTGCTGTTTCTTCCATATGCCGGTAATGGGCTGAAAATGCCTGTTTTGGGAGTCTGCAGAGAAAGTGTTTGCAGACTGCTGAATCCACACACGGGTTTAACTCTGGAAGTTGAGTGCACACATTGACAGCCATTCTGTTAGATAGCTGCGTTTTGGATTTAGAAGCAGATATTTCCGTGTGCTGACTGCTGTTTCTTCCATATGCCGGTAATGGGCTGAAAACGCCTGTTTTGGGACTCTGCAGAGAAAGTGTTTGTAGACTGCTGATTCCACACACGGGTTTAACTCTGGAAGTTGAGTGTACACATTGACAACCGTTCTGTTAGATAGCTGCGTTTTGGATTTAGAAGCAGACATTTCCCTGTGCTTAGTGCTGTTTCTTCCATATGCCGGTAATGGGCTGAAAACGCCTGTTTTGGGACTCTGCAGAGAAAGTGTTTGCAGACTGCTGAATCCACACACGGGTTTAACTCTGGAAATTGAGAACACAGCTTGACAACCGTTCGGTTAGATAGCTCCGTTTTGGATTTAGAAGCAGATATTTCCCTGTGCTTACTGCTGTTTGTTCCATATGCTGGTAATCGGCTGAAAACGCCTGTTTTGGGACTCTGCAGAGAAAGTGTTTGCAGACTGCTGAATCCACATACGGGTTTAACTCTGGAAGTTGAGAGCACACATTGACAACCTTTCTGTTAGATAGCTGCGTTTTGGATTTAGAAGCAGATATTTCCCTGTGCTTACTGCTGTTTCTTCCATATGCCGGTAATGGGCTGAAAACGCCTGTTTTGGGTCTCTGCAGAGAAAGTGTTTGCGGACTGCTGAATCCACACACGGGTTTAACTCTGGAAGTTGAGTGCACACATTGACAACCGTTTTGTTAGATAGCTGCGTTTTGGATTTAGAAGGAGATATTTCCCTGTGCTTACTGCTGTTTCTTCCATATGCCGGTAATGGGCTGAAAACGCCTGTTTTGGGACTCTGCAAAGAAAGTGTTTCCAGACTGCTGAATCCACACACGGGTTTAACTCTGGAAGTTGAGTGCACACATTGACAACCGTTCTGTTAGATAGCTGCGTTTTGGATTTAGAAGCAGATATTTCCCTGTGCTGACCGCTGTTTCTTCCATATGCCGGTAATGGCCTGAAAACGCCTGTTTTGGGACTCTGCAGAGAAAGTGTTTGCAGACTGCTGAATCCACACACGCGTTTAACTCTGGAAGTTGAGTGCACACATTGACAACCGTTCTGTTAGATAGCTGCGTTTTGGATTTAGAAGCAGATATTTCCCTGTGCTTACTGCTGTTTCTTCCATATGCCGGTAATGGGCTGAAAACGCCTGTTTTGGGAGTCTGCAGAGAAAGTGTTTGCAGACTGCTGAATCCACACACGGGTTTAACTCTGGAAGTTGAGCGCACACATTGACAACCGTTCTGTTAGATAGCTGCGTTTTGGATTTAGAAGCAGATATTTCCCTGTGCTGACAGCTGTTTCCTCCATATGCCGGTAATGGGCTGAAAACGCCTGTTTTGGGACTCTGCAGAGAAAGTGTTTGCAGACTGCTGAATCCACACACGGGTTTAACTCTGGAAGTTGAGTGCACACATTGACAACCGTTCTGTTAGATAGCTGCGTTTTAGATTTAGAAGCAGTTATTTCCCTGTGCTTACTGCTGTTTCTTCCATATGCCGGTAATGGGCTGAAAACGCCTGTTTTGGGACTCTGCAAAGAAAGTGTTTGCAGACTGCTGAATCCACAACGGGTTTAACTCTGGAAGTTGAGTGCACACATTGACAACCGTTCTGTTAGATAGCTGCGTTTTGGATTTAGAAGCAGATATTTCCCTGTGCTTACTGCTGTTTCTTCCATATGCCGGTAATGGGCTGAAAACGCCTGTTTTGGGACTGTGCAGAGAAAGTGTTTGCAGACTGCTGAATCCACACACGGGTTTAACTCTAGAAGTTGAGTGCACACATTGACAACCGTTCTGTTAGATAGCTGCGTTTTGGATTTAGAAGCAGATATTTCCCTGTGCTTACTGCTGTTTCTTCCATATGCCGGTATTGTGCTGAAAACGCCAGTTTTGTGACTCTGCAGAGAAAGTGTTTGCAGACTGCTGAATCCACACACGGGTTTAACTCTGGAAGTTGAGTGCACACATTGACAACCGTTCTGTTAGATAGCTGCGTTTTGGATTTAGAAGCAGATATTTCCCTGTGCTGACTGCTGTTTCTCCCATATGCCGGTAATGGGCTGAAAACGCCTCTTTTGGGACTCTGCAGAGAAAGTGTTTGCAGACTGCTGAATCCACACACGGGTTTAACTCTGGAAGTTGAGTGCACACATTCACAACCGTTCTGTTAGATAGCTGCGTTTTAGATTTAGAAGCAGATATTTCCCTGTGCTTACTGCTGTTTCTTCCATATGCCTGTAATGGGCTGAAAACGCCTGTTTTGGGACTCTGCAGAGAAAGTGTTTGCAAACTGCTGAATCCACACACGGGTTTAACTCTGGAAGTTGAGTGCACACATTGACAACCGTTCTGTTAGATAACTATGTTTTGGAATTCGAAGCAGATATTTCCCTGTGCTTACTGCTGATTCTACCATATGCCGGTATTGTGCTGAAAACACCAGTTTTGGGACTCTGCAGAGAAAGTGTTTGCAGACTGCTGAATCCACACACGGGTTTAACTCTGGAAGTTGAGTGCACACATTGACAACTGTTCTGTTAGATAGCTGCATTTTGGATTTAGAAGCAGATATTTCCCTGTGCTTACTGCTGTTTGTTCCATATGCTGGTAATCGGCTGAAAACGCCTGTTTTGGGACTCTGCAGAGAAAGTGTTTGCAGACTGCTGAATCCACATACGGGTTTAACTCTGGAAGTTGAGTGCACACATTGACAACCGTTCTGTTAGATAGCTGCGTTTTGGATTTAGAAGCAGATATTTCCCTGTGCTTACTGCTGTTTCTTCCACATGCCAGTAATGGGCTGAAAACGCCTGTTTTGGGACTCTGCAGAGAAAGTGTTTGCAGACTGCTGAATCCACACACGGGTTGAACTCTGGAAGTTGAGTGCACACATTGACAACCGTTCTGTTAGATAGCTGCAGTTTGGATTTAGAAGCAGATATTTCCCTGTGCTTACTGCTGTTTCTTCCATATGCCGGTAATGGGCTGAAAACGCCTGTTTCGGGACTCTGCAGAGAAAGTGTTTGCAGACTGCTGAATCCACACACGGGTTGAACTCTGGAAGTTGAGTGCACACATTGACAACCGTTCTGTTAGATAGCTGCGTTTTGGATTTAGAAGCAGATATTTCCCTGTGCTGACTGCTGTTTCTCCCATATGCCGGTAATGGGCTGAAAACGCCTCTTTTGGGACTCTGCAGAGAAAGTGTTTGCAGACTGCTGAATCCACACACGGGTTTAACTCTGGAAGTTGAGTGCACACATTCACAACCGTTCTGTTAGATAGCTGCGTTTTAGATTTAGAAGCAGATATTTCCCTGTGCTTACTGCTGTTTCTTCCATATGCCGGTAATGGGCTGAAAACGCCTGTTTTGGGACTCTGCAGAGAAAGTGTTTGCAAACTGCTGAATCCACACACGGGTTTAACTCTGGAAGTTGAGTGCACACATTGACAACCGTTCTGTTACATAACTGTGTTTTGGAATTAGAAGCAGATATTTCCCTGTGCTTACTGCTGTTTCTACCATATGCCGGTATTGTGCTGAAAACACCAGTTTTGGGACTCTGCAGAGAAAGTGTTTGCAGACTGCTGAATCCACACACGGGTTTAACTCTGGAAGTTGAGTGCACACATTGACAACCGTTCTGTTAGATAGCTGCGTTTTGGATTTAGAAGCAGATATTTCCCTGTGCTTACTGCTGTTTCTTCCATATGCCGGTAATGGGCTGAAAACGCCTGTTTTGGGTCTCTGCAGAGAAAGTGTTTGCAGACTGCTGAATCCACACACGGGTTGAACTCTGGAAGTTGAGTGCACACATTGACAACCGTTCTGTTAGATAGCTGCGTTTTGGATTTAGAAGCAGATATTTCCCTGTGCTTACTGCTGTTTCTTCCATATGCCGGAAATGGGCTGAAAACGCCTGTTTTGGGAGTCTGCAGAGAAAGTGTTTGCAGACTGCTGAATCCACACACGGGTTTAACTCTGGAAGTTGAGTGCACACATTGGCAGCCATTCTGTTAGATAGCTGCGTTTTGGATTTAGAAGCAGATATTTCCCTGTGCTGACTGCTGTTTCTTCCATATGCCGGTAATGGGCTGAAAACGCCTGTTTTGGGACTCTGCAGAGAAAGTGTTTGCAGACTGCTGAATCCACACACGGGTTTAACTCTGGAAGTTGAGTGTACACATTGACAACCGTTCTGTTAGATAGCTGCGTTTTGGATTTAGAAGCAGACATTTCCCTGTGCTTACTGCTGTTTCTTCCATATGCCGGTAAAGGGCTGAAAACGCCTGTTTTGGGAGTCTGCAGAGAAAGTGTTTGCAGACTGCTGAACCCACAAACGGGTTTAACTCTGGAAGTTGAGAGCACAGCTTGACAACCGTTCGGTTAGATAGCTCCGTTTTGGATTTAGAAGCAGATATTTCCCAGTGCTTACTGCTGTTTGTTCCATATGCTGGTAATCGGCTGAAAACGCCTGTTTTGGGATTCTGCAGAGAAAGTGTTTGCAGACTGCTGAATCCACATACGGGTTTAACTCTGGAAGTTGAGTGCACACATTGACAACCGTTCTGTTAGATAGCTGCGTTTTGGATTTAGAAGCAGATATTTCCCTGTGCTTACTGCTGTTTCTTCCACATGCCGGTAATGGGTTGAAAACGCCTGTTTTGGGACTCTGCAGAGAAAGTGTTTGCAGACTGCTGAATCCACACACGGGTTGAACTCTGGAAGTTGAGTGCACACATTGACAACCGTTCTCTTAGATAGCTGCGTTTTGGATTTAGAAGCAGATATTTCCCTGTGCTTACTGCTGTTTCTTCCATATGCCGGTAATGGGCTGAAAACGCCTGTTTCGGGACTCTGCAGAGAAAGTGTTTGAAGACTGCTGAATCCACACACGGGTTTAATCTGGAAGTTGAGTGCACACATTGACAACCGTTCTGTTAGATTGCTGCATTTTGGATTTAGAAGCAAGATATTTACCTGTGCTTACTGCTGTTTCTTCCATATGCGGGTATTGTGCTGAAAACGCCAGTTTTGGGACACTGCAGAGAAAGTGTTTGCAGACTGCTGAATCCACACACGGGTTTAACTCTGGAAGTTGAGTGCACACATTGACAACCGTTCTGTTAGATAGCTGCGTTTTGGATTTAGAAGCAGATATTTCCCTGTGTTGACTGCTGTTTCTCCCATATGCCGGTAATGGCCTGAAAACGCCTGTTTTGGGACTCTGCAGAGAAAGTGTTTGCAGACTGCTGAATCCACACACGGGTTTTACTCTGGAAGTTGAGTGCACACATTGACAACCGTTCTGTTAGATAGCTGCGTTTTAGATTTAGAAGCAGATATTTCCCTGTGCTTACTGCTGTTTCTTCCATAAGCCGGTAATGGGCTGAAAACGCCTGTTTTGGGACTCTGCAGAGAAAGTTTTTGCAAACTGCTGAATCCACACACGGGTTTAACTCTGGAAGTTGAGTGCACACATTGAAAACCGTTCTGTTGGATAGCTGCGTTTTGGATTTAGAAGCAGATATTTCCCTGTGCTTACTGCTGTTTCTTCCATATGCCGGTAATGGGCTGAAAACGCCTGTTTTGGGACTCTGAAGAGAAAGTGTTTGCAGACTGCTGAATCCACAACGGGTTTAACTCTGGAAGTTGAGTGCACACATTGACAACCGTTCTGTTAGATACCTGCGTTTTGGATTTAGAAGCAGATATTTCCCTGTGCTTACTGCTGTTTCTTCCATATGCCGGTAATGGGCTGAAAACGCCTGTTTTGGGACTCTGCAGAGAAAGTGTTTGCAGACTGCTGAATCCACACACGGGTTTAACTCTGGAAGTTGAGTGCACACATTG
The DNA here is from genome assembly GCF_030222135.1 of Aotus nancymaae. NCBI lineage: Eukaryota > Metazoa > Chordata > Mammalia > Primates > Aotidae > Aotus > Aotus nancymaae. The sequence continues at coordinate 10,763 of NW_026988577.1, read as the reverse complement.
ACAACCGTTCTGTTAGATAGCTGCGTTTTGGATTTAGAAGCAGATATTTCCCTGTGCTTACTGCTGTTTCTTCCATATGCCGGTAATGGGCTGAAAACGCCTGTTTTGGGTCTCTGCAGAGAAAGTGTTTGCAGACTGCTGAATCCACACACGGGTTGAACTCTGGAAGTTGAGTGCACACATTGACAACCGTTCTGTTAGATAGCTGCGTTTTGGATTTAGAAGCAGATATTTCCCTGTGCTTACTGCTGTTTCTTCCATATGCCGGAAATGGGCTGAAAACGCCTGTTTTGGGAGTCTGCAGAGAAAGTGTTTGCAGACTGCGGAATCCACACACGGGTTTAACTCTGGAAGTTGAGTGCACACATTGACAGCCATTCTGTTAGATAGCTGCGTTTTGGATTTAGAAGCAGATATTTCCCTGTGCTGACTGCTGTTTCTTCCATATGCCGGTAATGGGCTGAAAACGCCTGTTTTGGGACTCTGCAGAGAAAGTGTTTGCAGACTGCTGAATCCACACACGGATTTAACTCTGGAAGTTGAGTGTACACATTGACAACCGTTCTGTTAGATAGCTGCGTTTTGGATTTAGAAGCAGACATTTCCCTGTGCTTACTGCTGTTTCTTCCATATGCCGGTAATGGGCTGAAAACGCCTGTTTTGGGAGTCTGCAGAGAAAGTGTTTGCAGACTGCTGAACCCACAAACGGGTTTAACTCTGGAAGTTGAGAGCACAGCTTGACAACCGTTCGGTTAGATAGCTCCGTTTTGGATTTAGAAGCAGATATTTCCCTGTGCTTACTGCTGTTTGTTCCATATGCTGGTAATCGGCTGAAAACGCCTGTTTTGGGACTCTGCAGAGAAAGTGTTTGCAGACTGCTGAATCCACATACGGGTTTAACTCTGGAAGTTGAGTGCACACATTGACAACCGTTCTGTTAGATAGCTGCGTTTTGGATTAAGAAGCAGATATTTCCCTGTGCTTACTGCTGTTTCTTCCACATGCCGGTAATGGGTTGAAAACGCCTGTTTTGGGACTCTGCAGAGAAAGTGTTTGCAGACTGCTGAATCCACACACGGGTTGAACTCTGGAAGTTGAGTGCACACATTGACAACCGTTCTCTTAGATAGCTGCGGTTTGGATTTAGAAGCAGATATTTCCCTGTGCTTACTGCTGTTTCTTCCATATGCCGGTAATGGGCTGAAAACGCCTGTTTCGGGACTCTGCAGAGAAAGTGTTTGAAGACTGCTGAATCCACACACGGGTTTAACTCTGGAAGTTGAGTGCACACATTGACAACCGTTCTGTTAGATTGCTGCATTTTGGATTTAGAAGCAAGATATTTACCTGTGCTTACTGCTGTTTCTTCCATATGCGGGTATTGTGCTGAAAACGCCAGTTTTGGGACACTGCAGAGAAAGTGTTTGCAGACTGCTGAATCCACACACGGGTTTAACTCTAGAAGTTGAGTGCACACATTGACAACCGTTCTTTTAGATAGCTGCGTTTTGGATTTAGAAGCAGATATTTCCCTGTGCTTACTGCTGTTTCTTCCATATGCCGGTATTGTGCTGAAAACGCCAGTTTTGTGACTCTGCAGAGAAAGCGTTTGCAGACTGATGAATCCACACACGGGTTTAACTCTGGAAGTTGAGTGCACACATTGACAACCGTTCTGTTAGATAGCTGCGGTTTGGATTTAGAAGCAGATATTTCCCTGTGCTGACTGCTGTTTCTCCCATATGCCGGTAATGGGCTGAAAACGCCTGTTTTGGGACTCTGCAGAGAAAGTGTTTGCAGACTGCTGAATCCACACACGGGTTTAACTCTGGAAGTTGAGTGCACACATTCACAACCGTTCTGTTAGATAGCTTCGTTTTAGATTTAGAAGCAGATATTTTCCTGTGCTTACTGCTGTTTCTTCCATATGCCGGTAATGGGCTGAAAACGCCTGTTTTGGGACTCTGCAGAGAAAGTGTTTGCAAACTGCTGAATCCACACACGGGTTTAACTCTGGAAGTTGAGTGCACTCATTGACAACCGTTCTGTTAGATAACTGCGTTTTGGAATTAGAAGCAGATATTTCCCTGTGCTTACTGCTGTTTCTACCATATGCCGGTATTGTGCTGAAAACACCAGTTTTGGGACTCTGCAGAGAAAGTGTTTGCAGACTGCTGAATCCACACACGGGTTTAACTCTGGAAGTTGAGTGCACACATTGACAACCGTTCTGTTAGATAGCTGCGTTTTGGATTTAGAAGCAGATATTTCCCTGTGCTTACTGCTGTTTCTTCCATATGCCGGTAATGGGCTGAAAACGCCTGTTTTGGGTCTCTGCAGAGAAAGTGTTTGCAGACTGCTGAATGCACACACGGGTTTAACTCTGGAAGTTGAGTGCACACATTGACAACCGTTCTGTTAGATAGCTGCGTTTTGGATTTAGAAGCAGATATTTCCCTGTGCTTACTGCTGTTTCTTCCATATGCCGGTAATGGGCTGAAAACGCCTGTTTTGTGAGTCTGCAGAGAAAGTGTTTGCAGACTGCTGAATCCACACACGGGTTTAACTCTGGAAGTTGAGTGCACACATTGACAGCCATTCTGTTAGATAGCTGCGTTTTGGATTTAGAAGCAGATATTTCCCTGTGCTGACTGCTGTTTCTTCCATATGCCGGTAATGGGCTGAAAACGCCTGTTTTGGGACTCTGCAGAGAAAGTGTTTGTAGACTGCTGAATCCACACACGGGTTTAACTCTGGAAGTTGAGTGTACACATTGACAACCGTTCTGTTAGATAGCTGCGTTTTGGATTTAGAAGCAGACATTTCCCTGTGCTTACTGCTGTTTCTTCCATATGCCGGTAATGGGCTGAAAACGCCTGTTTTGGGACTCTGCAGAGAAAGTGTTTGCAGACTGCTGAATCCACACACGGGTTTAACTCTGGAAATTGAGAGCACAGCTTGACAACCGTTCGGTTAGATAGCTCCGTTTTGGATTTAGAAGCAGATATTTCCCTGTGCTTACTGCTGTTTGTTCCATATGCTGGTAATCGGCTGAAAACGCCTGTTTTGGGACTCTGCAGAGAAAGTGTTTGCAGACTGCTGAATCCACATACGGGTTTAACTCTGGAAGTTGAGTGCACACATTGACAACCTTTCTGTTAGATAGCTGCGTTTTGGATTTAGAAGCAGATATTTCCCTGTGCTTACTGCTGTTTCTTCCATATGCCGGTAATGGGCTGAAAACGCCTGTTTTGGGACTCTGCAGAGAAAGTGTTTGCAGACTGCTGAATCCACACACGGGTTTAACTCTGGAAGTTGAGTGCACACATTGACAACCGTTCTGTTAGATAGCTGCGTTTTGGATTTAGAAGCAGATATTTCCCTGGTCAGACAGCTATTTCCTCCATATGCCGGTAATGGGCTGAAAACGCCTGTTTTGGGACTCTGCAGAGAAAGTGTTTGCAGACTGCTGAATCCACACACGGGTTTAACTCTGGAAGTTGAGTGCACACATTGACAACCGTTCTGTTAGATAGCTGCGTTTTAGATTTAGAAGCAGTTATTTCCCTGTGCTTACTGCTGTTTCTTCCATATGCCGGTAATGGGCTGAAAACGCCTGTTTTGTGAGTCTGCAGAGAAAGTGTTTGCAGACTGCTGAATCCACACACGGGTTTAACTCTGGAAGTTGAGTGCACACATTGACAGCCATTCTGTTAGATAGCTGCGTTTTGGATTTAGAAGCAGATATTTCCCTGTGCTGACTGCTGTTTCTTCCATATGCCGGTAATGGGCTGAAAACGCCTGTTTTGGGACTCTGCAGAGAAAGTGTTTGTAGACTGCTGAATCCACACACGGGTTTAACTCTGGAAGTTGAGTGTACACATTGACAACCGTTCTGTTAGATAGCTGCGTTTTGGATTTAGAAGCAGACATTTCCCTGTGCTTACTGCTGTTTCTTCCATATGCCGGTAATGGGCTGAAAACGCCTGTTTTGGGACTCTGCAGAGAAAGTGTTTGCAGACTGCTGAATCCACACACGGGTTTAACTCTGGAAATTGAGAGCACAGCTTGACAACCGTTCGGTTAGATAGCTCCGTTTTGGATTTAGAAGCAGATATTTCCCTGTGCTTACTGCTGTTTGTTCCATATGCTGGTAATCGGCTGAAAACGCCTGTTTTGGGACTCTGCAGAGAAAGTGTTTGCAGACTGCTGAATCCACATACGGGTTTAACTCTGGAAGTTGAGTGCACACATTGACAACCTTTCTGTTAGATAGCTGCGTTTTGGATTTAGAAGCAGATATTTCCCTGTGCTTACTGCTGTTTCTTCCATATGCCGGTAATGGGCTGAAAACGCCTGTTTTGGGACTCTGCAGAGAAAGTGTTTGCAGACTGCTGAATCCACACACGGGTTTAACTCTGGAAGTTGAGTGCACACATTGACAACCGTTCTGTTAGATAGCTGCGTTTTGGATTTAGAAGCAGATATTTCCCTGGTCAGACAGCTATTTCCTCCATATGCCGGTAATGGGCTGAAAACGCCTGTTTTGGGACTCTGCAGAGAAAGTGTTTGCAGACTGCTGAATCCACACACGGGTTTAACTCTGGAAGTTGAGTGCACACATTGACAACCGTTCTGTTAGATAGCTGCGTTTTAGATTTAGAAGCAGTTATTTCCCTGTGCTTACTGCTGTTTCTTCCATATGCCGGTAATGGGCTGAAAACGCCTGTTTTGGGACTCTGAAGAGAAAGTGTTTGCAGACTGCTGAATCCACATACGGGTTTAACTCTGGAAGTTGAGTGCACACATTGACAACCGTTCTGTTAGATAGCTGCGTTTTGGATTTAGAAGCAGATATTTCACTGTGCTTACTGCTGTTTCTTCCATATGCCGGTAATGGGCTGAAAACGCCTGTTTTGGGACTCTGCAGAGAAAGTGTTTGCAGACTGCTGAATCCACACACGGGTTTAACTCTGGAAGTTGAGTGCACACATTGACAACCGTTCTGTTAGATAGCTGCGTTTTGGATTTAGAAGCAGATATTTCCCTGTGCTGACTGCTGTTTCACCCATATGCCGGTAATGGGCTGAAAACGCCTGTTTTGGGACTCTGCAGAGAAAGTGTTTGCAGACTGCTGAATCCACACACGGGTTTAACTCTGGAAGTTGAGTGCACACATTGACAACCGTTCTGTTAGAAAGCTGCGTTTTAGATTTATAAGCAGATATTTCCCTGTGCTTACTGCTGTTTCTTCCATATGCCGGTAATGGGCTGAAAACGCCTGTTTTGGGACTCTGCAGAGAAAGTGTTTGCAAACTGCTGAATCCACACACGGGTTTAACTCTGGAAGTTGAGTGCACACATTGACAACCGTTCTGTTAGATAGCTGCGTTTTGGAATTAGAAGCAGATATTTCCCTGTGCTTACTGCTGTTTGTACCATATGCCGGTATTGTGCTGAAAACACCAGTTTTGGGACTCTGCAGAGAAAGTGTTTGCAGACTGCTGAATCCACACACGGGTTTAACTCTGGAAGTTGAGTGCACACTTTGACAACCGTTCTGTTAGATAGCTGCGTTTTGGATTTAGAAGCAGATATTTCCCTGTGCTTACTGCTGTTTCTTCCATATGCCGGTAATGGGCTGAAAACGCCTGTTTTGGGTCTCTGCAGATAAAGTGTTTGCAGACTGCTGAATCCACACACGGGTTTAACTCTGGAAGTTGAGTGCCCACATTGACAACCGTTCTGTTAGATAGCTGCGTTTTGGATTTAGAAGCAGATATTTCCCTGTGCTGACTGCTGTTTCTTCCATATGCCGGTAATGGGCTGAAAACGCCTGTTTTGGGACTCTGCAAAGAAAGTGTTTGCAGACTGCTGAATACACACACAGGTTTAACTCTGGAAGTTGAGTGCACACATTGACAACCGTTCTGTTAGATAGCTGCGTTTTGGATTTAGAAGCAGATATTTCCCTGTGCTTACTGCTGTTTCTTCCATATGCCGGTAATGGGCTGAAAACGCCTGTTTTGGGACTCTGCAGAGAAAGTGTTTGCAGACTGCTGAATCCACACATGGGTTTAACTCTGGAAGTTGAGTGTACACATTGACAACCGTTCTGTTACATAGCTGCGTTTTGGATGTAGAAGCAGATATTTCCCTGTGCTGACTGCTGTTTCTTCCATATGCCGGTAATGGGCTGAAAACGCTTGTTTTGGGACTCTGCAGAGAAAGTGTTTGCAGACTGCTGAATCCACACACGGGTTTAACTCTGGAAGTTGAGTGCCCACATTGACAACCGTTCTGTTAGATAGCTGCGTTTTGGATTTAGAAGCAGATATTTCCCTGTGCTGACTGCTGTTTCTTCCATATGCCGGTAATGGGCTGAAAACGCCTGTTTTGGGACTCTGCAAAGAAAGTGTTTGCAGACTGCTGAATACACACACAGGTTTAACTCTGGAAGTTGAGTGCACACATTGACAACCGTTCTGTTAGATAGCTGCGTTTTGGATTTAGAAGCAGATATTTCCCTGTGCTTACTGCTGTTTCTTCCATATGCCGGTAATGGGCTGAAAACGCCTGTTTTGGGACTCTGCAGAGAAAGTGTTTGCAGACTGCTGAATCCACACATGGGTTTAACTCTGGAAGTTGAGTGTACACATTGACAACCGTTCTGTTACATAGCTGCGTTTTGGATGTAGAAGCAGATATTTCCCTGTGCTGACTGCTGTTTCTTCCATATGCCGGTAATGGGCTGAAAACGCCTGTTTTGGGACTCTGCAGAGAAAGTGTTTGCAGACTGCTGAATCCACACACGGGTTTAACTCTGGAAGTTGAGTGCACACATTGACAACCGTTCTGTTAGATAGCTGCGTTTTGGATTTAGAAGCAGATATTTCCCTGTGCTTACTGCTGTTTCTTCCATATGCCGGTATTGGGCTGAAAACGCCTATTTTGGGACTCTGCAGAGAAAGTGTTTGCAGACTGCTGAATCCACACATGGGTTTAACTCTGGAAGTTGAGTGCACACATTGACAACCGTTCTGTTAGATAGCTGCGTTTTGAATTTAGAAGCAGATATTTCCCTGTGCTTACTGCTGTTTCTTCCATATGCCGGTATTGTGCTGAAAACGCCAGTTTTGGGACTCTGCAGAGAAAGTGTTTGCAGACTGCTGAATCCACACACGGGTTTAACTCTGCAAGTTGAGTGCACACATTGACAACCGTTCTGTTAGATAGCTGCGTTTTGGATTTAGAAGCAGATATTTCCCTGTGCTGACTGCTGTTTCTCCCATAAGCCGGTAATGGGCGAAAAGGCCTGTTTTGGGACTCTGCAGAGAAAGTGTTTGCAGACTGCTGAATCGACACACGGGTTTTACTCTGGAAGTTGAGTGCACACATTCACAACCGTTCTGTTAGATAGCTGCGTTTTAGATTTAGAAGCAGACATTTCCCTGTGCTTACTGCTGTTTCTTCCATATGCCGGTAATGGGCTGAAAACGCCTGTTTTGGGACTCTGCAGAGAAAGTTTTTGCAAACTGCTGAATCCACACACGGGTTTAACTCTGGAAGTTGAGTGCACACATTGAAAACCGTTCTGTTGGATAGCTGCGTTTTGGATTTAGAAGCAGATATTTCCCTGTGCTTACTGCTGTTTATACCATATGCCGGTATTGTGCTGAAAACACCAGTTTTGGGACTCTGCAGAGAAAGTGTTTGCAGACTGCTGAATCCACACACAGGTATAACTCTGGAAGTTGAGTGCACACATTGACAACCGTTCTATTAGATAGCTGCGTTTTGGATTTAGAAGCAGATATTTCCCTGTGCTTACTGCTGTTTCTTCCATATGCCGGTAATGGGCTGAAAACGCCTGTTTTGGGTCTCTGCAGAGAAAGTGTTTGCAGACTGCTGAATCCACACACGGGTTTAACTCTGGAAGTTAAGTGCACACATTGACAACCGTTTTGTTAGATAGCTGCGTTTTGGATTTAGAAGGAGATATTTCCCTGTGCTTACTGCTGTTTCTTCCATATGTCGGTAATGGGCTGAAAACGCCTGTTTTGGGACTCTGCAAAGAAAGTGTTTCCAGACTGCTGAATCCACACACGGGTTTAACTCTGGAAGTTGAGTGCACACATTGACAACCGTTCTGTTAGATAGCTGCGTTTTGGATTTAGAAGCAGATATTTCCCTGTGCTGACTGCTGTTTCTTCCATATGCCGGTAATGGGCTGAAAACGCCTGTTTTGGGACTCTGCAGAGAAAGTGTTTGCAGACTGCTGAATCCACACACGGGTTTAACTCTGGAAGTTGAGTGCACACATTGACAACCGTTCTGTTAGATAGCTGCGTTTTGGATTTAGAAGCAGATATTTCCCTGTGCTTACTGCTGTTTCTTCCATATGCCCTTAATGGGCTGAAAACGCCTGTTTTGGGAGTCTGCAGAGAAAGTGTTTGCAGACTGCTGAATCCACACACGGGTTTAACTCTGGAAGTTTGAGTGCACACATTGACAACCGTTCTGTTAGATAGCTGCGTTTTGGATTTAGAAGCAGATATTTCCCTGTGCTGACAGCTGTTTCCTCCATATGCCGGTAATGGGCTGAAAACGCCTGTTTTGGGACTCTGCAGAGAAAGTGTTTGCAGACTGCTGAATCCACACACGGGTTTAACTCTGGAAGTTGAGTGCAGACATTGACAACCGTTCTGTTAGATAGCTGCGTTTTAGATTTAGAAGCAGTTATTTCCCTGTGCTTACTGCTGTTTCTTCCATATGCCGGTAATGGCCTGAAAACGCCTGTTTTGGGACTCTGAAGAGAAAGTGTTTGCAGACTGCTGAATCCACAACGGGTTTAACTCTGGAAGTTGAGTGCACACATTGACAACCGTTCTGTTAGATAGCTGCGTTTTGGATTTAGAAGCAGATATTTCCCTGTGCTTACTGCTGTTTCTTCCATATGCCGGTAATGGGCTGAAAACGCCTGTTTTGGGACTCTGCAGAGAAAGTGTTTGCAGACTGCTGAATCCACACACGGGTTTAACTCTAGAAGTTGAGTGCACACATTGACAACCGTTCTGTTAGATAGCTGCGTTTTGGATTTAGAAGCAGATATTTCCCTGTGCTTACTGCTGTTTCTTCCATATGCCGGTATTGTGCTGAAAACGCCAGTTTTGAGACTCTGCAGAGAAAGTGTTTGCAGACTGCTGAATCCACACACGGGTTTAACTCTGGAAGTTGAGTGCACACATTGACAACCGTTCTGTTAGATAGCTGCGTTTTGGATTTAGAAGCAGATATTACCCTGTGCTGACTGCTGTTTCTCCCATATGCCGGTAATGGGCTGAAAACGCCTGTTTTGGGACTCTGCAGAGAAAGTGTTTGCAGACTGCTGAATCCACACACGGGTTTAACTCTGGAAGTTGAGTGCACACATTCACAACCGTTCTGTTAGATAGCTTCGTTTTAGATTTAGAAGCAGATATTTCCCTGTGCTTACTGCTGTTTCTTCCATATGCCGGTAATGGGCTGAAAACGCCTGTTTTGGGACTCTGCAGAGAAAGTGTTTGCAAACTGCTGAATCCACACACGGGTTTAACTCTGGAAGTTGAGTGCACACATTGACAACCGTTCTGTTAGATAACTGCGTTTTGGAATTAGAAGCAGATATTTCCCTTTGCTTACTGCTGTTTCTACCATATGCCGGTATTGTGCTGAAAACACCAGTTTTGGGACTCTGCAGAGAAAGTGTTTGCAGACTGCTGAATCCACACACGCGTTTAACTCTGGAAGTTGAGTGCACACATTGACAACCGTTCTGTTAGATAGCTGCGTTTTGGATTTAGAAGCAGATATTTCCCTGTGCTTACTGCTGTTTCTTCCATATGCCGGTAATGGGCTGAAAACGCCAGTTTTGGGACACTGCAGAGAAAGTGTTTGCAGACTGCTGAATCCACACACGGGTTGAACTCTGGAAGTTGAGTGCACACATTGACAACCGTTCTGTTAGATAGCTGCGTTTTGGATTTAGAAGCAGATATTTCCCTGTGCTTACTGCTGTTTCTTCCATATGCCGGAAATGGGCTGAAAACGCCTGTTTTGGGAGTCTGCAGAGAAAGTGTTTGCAGACTGCTGAATCCACACACGGGTTTAACTCTGGAAGTTGAGTGCACACATTGACAGCCATTCTGTTAGATAGCTGCGTTTTGGATTTAGAAGCAGATATTTCCCTGTGCTGACTGCTGTTTCTTCCATATGCCGGTAATGGGCTGAAATCGCCTGTTTTGGGACTCTGCAGAGAAAGTGTTTGCAGACTGCTGAATCCACACACGGGTTTAACTCTGGAAGTTGAGTGTACACACTGAAAACCGTTCTGTTAGATAGCTGCGTTTTTGATTTAGAAGCAGACATTTCCCTGTGCTTACTGCTGTTTCTTCCATATGCCGGTAATGGGCTGAAAACGCCTGTTCTGGGACTCTGCAGAGAAAGTGTTTGCAGACTGCTGAATCCACACACGGGTTTAACTCTGGAAGTTGAGAGCACAGCTTGACAACCGTTCGGTTAGATAGCTCCGTTTTGGATTTAGAAGCAGATATTTCCCTGTGCTTACTGCTGTTTGTTCCATATGCTGGTAATCGGCTGAAAACGCCTGTTTTGGGACTCTGCAGAGAAAGTGTTTGCAGACTGCTGAATCCACATACGGGTTTAACTCTGGAAGTTGAGTGCACACATTGACAACCGTTCTGTTAGATAGCTGCGTTTTGGAT